>NC_080162.1:8368328-8596904 GCF_950295315.1 Erinaceus europaeus | reverse complement strand
ATTCCCTGTAATGTTCTCTTCTGTGAGAACTTTATACCGTCTCAGTGGTGTACTCTATACCCTGTTTGAACTCTATGGTTCTGCTATCAGAGCAGCAAGATGGGTCTTGGTGGAGTGCTTGGAAATATGGTCTGGGCCATGGCGCTGGAATCAGGAAACCATGATGTAGCTTTAGAGCTAGGAAAATCATCTCATTTTTGGTGAGTCAGAAAGAGTGATTTTTGAAAAGACGGGAAGAATTGTCTATGAGACTGTCCCATAGCAAGGTAGCAAATTATTCAAGCAGTCTATCTTTATGCCTCTTTCAAAGGATACCTGAGAAAAGAAATGTCAGAGAGGTTGTAGCAAGAAAACTTCTTGAGAAGTCCCTAGAGAGAAGCACCTGGCAATTCTACCCAGGGAACTGGAGCCAAAACTGATTTACAGACACACACACACACACACACACACCTGGCCTGAAAAGGAAGGACAGGCATCTATAAATATCACCGTGGCTGATTTTAAACTCTAAGATAGTTAGACTCTGGGAAAACCCTATCAGCCCTTCTCAAAGGAACTTTTTTTTTTTTTCTTGCTTCCAGAGTTATTGCTGGGATTTGGTGCCTGCACTATAAATTAATTGCTCCTGGAGGCCATTTTTCCCATTTTGTTGCCCTCTCGTTGTTCTACTAATTATTGTCATTGCTGCCAGTGATGCTGTTGTTTTTGGATAGGACAGAGAGAAATCAAGAGTAGAGGGGAAGTAGAGAGGGGGAGAGAAAGACACCTGCAGACCTGCTTCACCACTTGTGAAGCGACTCCCCTGCAGGTGGGGAGCCGGGGGCTTGAACCGGGATCCTTATGGGGTCCTTCCGCTTCACGACATGTGCCCATTTTCGGGGTGTCTCTCTCCTTCTCCGGCAGGGTGGCCTCCAGGGGAAAGGTAACGGGCTGGTTCTTTCTCGCTCACGACAGGGGTGACACGAAGTAAAAGACACCAGGGGATTCTTAGCGTGAATCTAGAATCTGAGTCCTTGAGTCCCAGAATCCTAGAGTCCGTTTGTTAGCAAAATTGACATGAGTTAAATAGAAAAGCAATGGAGGTAATTATTGTTGCAATATGACAGAAATTACAGGTTTCTTAACAGTCAGCATGCCCCTAAGGTAGGGGGCTGGTGTGACAGGAATTGATGAGATACAAAACAGTTATTCTCCATAACGCAAGCAACTTAATTATCCAAAGGTATTTGAGAGAAGCATAGGGGTTAAACCCGTAGGGTGAGACAGAGAGAAGATGGATATCAAAAGGCCATATAGTTTGGAATTTCTCTTGTCTGGGGTCTGAGGTGTGTGATGAAGTGTGTGATAAGGTGTGTTCTTCTGTGATCAGAAGGTGACTTTGAATGAGTGAATCTGTGGCCATGTGGCCTGCAGTTAATGGAGGGAAGTACTGGGGTATCTGTGGGCCTGAGAGTCAAGAAGGAAAGAACCAAGTCTGAGTTTCCCCCCTTATGCTCACCTCGGTTGAGAGAGACTTACCAAGAGGTTATCTTCTCAGACCTCCATCCAAGGATGGGGGTGGTTCTCCCTAAGCTCTATCAGGCTCACACATGTTCCCAACAGCCCTTAACCTGCTGCGCTACTGCCCGACACCCTGGAACATTTTAATAGTGTAGTAGTTTAATGCACAAACAAATTCAATCCTGGAGGTAAATGGAACACAAAAAATGCACCTTGAAATTCATCTTGTAATTCTTCCCAAGCCAGCCCAGTTAAGATGATTCTGCAAGTGATATCAGAGGGAGGACTGTAGTGAAAAAACCAAGAGGAATATTTATTTTCTCTCCATTGGGACACAAACACTCATATGTGGTAAATTTGTAAACTGTAATAATTATTAACGTCATAGGAACACAGAAGCATCAAACAAGAGAATGGACATACTTGACCAAGAAAGTTAGGTAGATGTGGCATCTTGCAAAATCTGTTGTCTCAGGTTTGTGGTATGCCATATTTATGGGATCCATAAATATTCTATAATACTTAGAGGAAATTAAAGCAGTATATTTTGAAAATAATAGAACACATATTGCAGAAAGTGTATAATGTAAAACTACATTTAATAGAGTTATAGTGCTCAGAAAATATTTTCAACTTTCGTTTTATTATTTATTTTTTTCATTTTCCACTTTCTTCAGGTCCATAGTAGGTAACTTTCTTTCTACAATAGTCAAAACCACTGACTTAACCTTACTTTTCTTTGTAGTTTCAGTAAATATGAAATTCACTCAAAATAACATGTTCTAGTAATGCTTTGTAACTATTGTATATGGGTAAGTAAGAGCCAAGGTAGCTTCTCTTATTTACAAATCCTGATTGATTTTGATAATTGGTCATCAGGGGCTGACATATCTTTCCTTTTTAAAATTTTTTTATTATATTTATTTATTTATTTATTTGATAGAGACTACCAGAAATCAAGAGAGAAGGGGGCAGTAGAGAGGGAGAGAGACAGAGAGACACACCTACAGCACTGTTTCACCACTCGCAAAGCTTTCCTTCTGCAGGTGGGGACTGGGGGCTTGAACCGGGGTCCTTGCGCATTCTGACATATGCGCTCAACCAGATGCGCCACCACACACCCCCATCTTCCCTTTTTCCTTTGCCTCTCTATGCTCTAAATTTCAATTCATATAGTCTTAACACGTCAATAGCTAGCTCATGGTATTCTGAAACCCCAAACGTTAGTCTTAATGAAATCAGACCCTCAAAGTTCTGCCTCTCCTTCTTTCTCTACCCATGATTTCATTGTAACATAGGTGTGCTATGTGATTTCCACATCTTGTATGTGGTCTTTTTTTTTTTTTTCTTCACATTTTTTCTGATAGATGCTGCTAAAAGATGCATCACAATCATCAGCACCCTGGCAGCTTTTCTCGTCTGAGTACCAATAACCTGAAATCATCCCAAAATAAATCTAGTTAAGAATTCTTCCATTATTTGTTATAGATTCTTCAACTGTTGTATAGACCTTCATACATAGCCTCAGCTTTTGCAAGCCTCTCCGACGGAGAATACTAAAGAGTCGGGATTAATAAACATGAACTTACTCCGACTTAGCTGTTCGTTTAATATGAGTCTTCAGCATACCGCATACCACAGCATCGCTTCTAGGTATTTCACAGAAGTATCCCCAAGTATTTCATGACTGGTTTCCACCTCACACATCCTCTTCCTCACAATGACTGCTTTCTTCACTGGACAGCAATATCCTTTTTGAAAGTTAAGGCAACGTATTTCCAAGAATGATAAATTTTATGGTGTTCTGTTACAAAGTTAACCCTAGTTTTCTTTCCCTTAAACTAGTATAAAATAATAATGCTTATTCATCCTCTATCTATCTATCTTTCTATTTTTTAATTTTTTTATATTTATTTATTTTCCCTTTTTGTTGCCTTTGTTGTTTTTCACTGTTGTTGTAGTTATTATTGTTGTCATTGTTGATGTCGTTGTTAGATAGGACAGAGAGAAATGGAGAGAGGAGGGGAAGACAGAGAGGGGGAGAGAAAAATAGACACCTGCAGACCTGCTTCACCGCCTGTGAAGCAACTCCCCTGCAGGTAGGGAGGCCGGGCTTCCAACTGGGATCCTTACACAGATCCTTGCACTTCCCGCCACGTGTGCTTAACCCGCTGTGCTACAGCCCGACTCCCGTATCTTTCTATTTTATTAGTGATTTAATATTGATTTACAAAATTACATGTCAACAGGAGTATAATTCTGCACCCTTCCCACATCCAGAGTTCTGAATCCCCAGTTCCTCTACTGCAAGCCACAGCAATTCTCCTAAGATTGCAGACAAGGATTAACTATCATCTCTACCTCTACCACTGTCTGTCTACTTTTGTATATAATTGCCCCCTTTTTCTTCCAGGTCACTTCCTCTCACCCCCTCCAAGCCTATGTATGTATCTTTCTATCTGGAAAATTCAGTCTGTCAGTCTGCAGAAGTGACACCTCAGTGACAGCGGACAAAAAAAAATCTGTTTCTTTCTTTCTCACTGTCAGTCTCATAGTCTACGCTAGTGTATTACTTATAGTACTCTGAAAAAACTTGTTGAGTAAAATATCTTTAAATTAAAATTTTTAAAAGCTCCGAGTCGTTTCTGTGGAAACTTTATTAGTCGTCTAACAAAATTTATAATATTTAGTTGCAGAATGGGGGCCTTGCACAGGTGTAAGCTCCTCAGTCAACTTTTTCATTCCATTAGAGACACAGAGAGAGAGAGAGAGGGAGGGAGGGAGAGAAGAGAGAGAAAGAGGGAGAGGGGGAGGAGGTGGGGAGAGGGAGGGGGAGGGAGAGAGAGAGAGAGAGAGAGAGAGAGAGAGAACATTACATTGCAACTTCCCAGGGTGCTATAATAATACTCAATGTCAGTGTTCATCCCTGGACACACGTGGCAAGAAACATGCCCTACCTGGTGATTTATTTGTATTTTAAGCAATAGGAGTACAGTAAGCTTTGTGGTCATCACATTTGAATGCATCCTTGAGAGTTCTCTCTTTTCTATTATCTTATGGCCACTGCAAAATATGAAGACTTGAGCACAGATCTTGCTTTCAGGAACCATCTTTGGGTTTTCTGACTTGCCTGATGTAATCACCAGTGAATTATATCATGTAGAAAAACTTTACTGTCTTCTTGAGGTTGTTACAATGTCGGATGTATTTAATTTATTAAGACTACTTAAACATTGTATTGTTATTTTCTTTTTGTCTACAGGGATATGGAAGAGACTTGATAGCTGAATGACCACCATTTTCTTGTGGTCTCTTTCTTTTATAAAGGATGAGAGATGTAAATAGGGAGAAGCAGAGGAAGAGAGAGAGGCAGAGAGAAGGAAAGGTCCCTGTAGTGCTGCTCCAGTGAAGCTTGGCACCTGCAGATGGGGCAGAGGACTTAATTCTAATTCTTTACATGCATAGTAACATGTGCACTCTACTGGGTGAGCCACCCCCCAACCCCTATTACTTTAAAGTTTAACCTAAGATATATAAAAAAATGTATACGGCCATATACTTTACACATAAAAGACATTATTACTGTGTCTATTGTATTGTAATATAATTATCTAAGCTTCAGTAGCAAGTAACCTTCTATATTAGGAACTAAACAAAAATGGACATACACACACACACACACACACACATATATGTAAAATCTTTGCTGGATAAATCTCCATCTTTTCCTCTTTCTTAAACATTGCCATGTGAAATGCTGCAGGTTATCAAGTTATGAAGAAAAGAACATATATTTCTGCCCTGGATCTTAAAACCCACTTTTATAAGTGGCATATGACAATTTTTTACTAATGTTTTATTATTCAAGGAAAGTCAGAGACCATTTTTACTTGCATCAAGACAATGAGCAGATTGGTTCATATACAGTTTCTAATGACCTAGATTTTAGAGGCACTGAATTTTTCTGGTTTGGATATCTATATTAAAAATGGTTAAATAATCAAGGTACATTAATAAAAATGACTATAGACTATCAGATGACTTATCACTGAACCAGTTAATTTTATGATATATAACTGTAGATAGATAGATAAAAACTTATCTAACTAAAACTTTAGAGCTGTTTCTTATTTCAATTTCAAATCCTCGTGCAAGCTTAGCAAGTTATGGCTGGTCAAATCTCAATTTTTTCATTCACCTAATTTCATATTCAGACTATTGCTTTCTTTACATAGGGTTTACATCTTCCACATCATAGTGCTTGCATTTTATCAAGAGTTTCAGTATTAATTCTAAAAATTCTCAGATTTCCATCTCCATCAGCCTTGTTTTAGGGAATGCCATTTCTAGTACTTGCATACAGCTCATTTCTGGGAAATTAACATTTTTTGGTCCAATATACTCTGTTATTCTCCTGATCACTTTCAATTTCTTCCACTGTTTCTATTCTATATTTCTTGGGATATTTTTTTGTAGGAAGAGAGCAGTTTTCACATTGTGAATATAACCTCAAATATACTCCAACTCAATTGCTTGGAAATCTGGGTTGTTAGGTTGAAATGTGAAATACCTTCACTGAATGCAAACCCTTTAGGGTTTCCTTGTTTGTTTTGGCGGCATAATAGCTTACTAAGGTTTTGTTTGTTTGTTTGTTTTTGTGGGGAACTCCATTTATTCCCAAACTAATGCTATTGATATTTTTTAAACATTTTACAAAATTGCATTTATTTATTTTTGTTGTTGTTTTTATTGTTGTAATGATTGTCATTGTTGTTGATATTGATGTCATAGTTGCTGGATAGGACAGAGAGAAATGGAGAGAGGAGGGGAAGACAGAGAGGGGGAGAGAAAGATAGACACCTGCAGACCTGTTTCACTGCAGATGGGGAGCCGGGTGCTTGAACTGGGATCCTTGTGCTTTGCACCATATGCTCTTAAACCACTGTGTTATTGCCCTACCCCCTGCTATTGATATTTTATGAATGTTATTTAATCTAGTTTCTCATTTTCAGCATGATTCATTTTAAATTTTAGATGAAAGACTCTTTTAAGCTTGTGACATAGGAAAACATTTATAGAAAATTATGGATATAATGAACTTCATATAAAATGTTGTACTGATGAAAATAGACTATGAAAATATGTATAAATCAGCCCAATTTTGTGAAAATATAATAAATACAATCAAAAAAGATTTGAATACAGAAGAGATTAAAACTATGTTCATGTCTGTAGAATACATATTATTTAAGTATAAAATCTTAGACAAATAGATGAATAATAAAATATTTACCACTGGGTGTAGGGTGTAGTGCAGCACAGGGTGCAAAGAGCAAGGACCTGGGGAGCCAGAGACGACCCGAACTGCCCCTGCGGCTACAGAAAGACTATGACTCACATAGTCAACGAAACTTTACATCAGGCTCAACCTGATGCTGTTGACTGGCTACAGAAGAAGGGCAAACGCTAGAAGAAGAAGAAGAAGAAGAAGGAGAAGGAGAAGAAGAAGAAAGAAGAAGAAGGAGAAGGAGAAGGAGAAGGAGAAGGAGAAGGAGAAGGAGAAGGAGAAGGAGAAGGAGAAGGAGAAGGAGAAGGAGAAGGAGAAGGAGAAGGAGAAGGAGAAGGAGAAGGAGAAGGAGAAGAAGAGACCGGCATTAAGGACCTGGTTCCAGCCCCCGGCTCACCACCTGCAGGGGAGTCATTTCACAGGCGGTGAAGCAGGTCTGCAGGTGTCTGTCTTTCTCTCCTCCTCTCTGTCTTCCTCTCCTCTCTGCATTTCTCTCTGTCCTATCCAACAAGGAAAAGTATCTTTCCATAGGACCATCTCTTCTACTTCAAGTTTTAATTCAGATTAGCACCTTGCCATATTGAACTCTACTTATTCCTTTGTCCTTAGTCTTTTAAGGAAAGACGGTCTCGTTACCCTCTTGGTGGTCTTAGACGAGATCGGGCGTGTTCAGGGTGATATGGCCGTAGACACTTGGTGGTCTTAGATAAGATAATTATACACTTAGATTTACTGTAGATCATACAAAGAGATAAATGGAGCATAAGTTTCACCATGTATTGATTTATGCATCATTTTCCATGAAGTTGATTCAGAGAAGCACAATTATTGCTGTTACAGTTCATTGCAAAGTGTTTTCAAAAGCATAAAGTGCTAAGTTTTAGAAATGATGGTCTTTGGAGAGACTAGACTATAATATATATTTTTGGAAATTTCTTGCTATAGAGTCAAGCACTTAAAACTGCATTATAATTAGCACACTTTTCTTTATGAACTTTCATTGCTACAAAGTAAAGTATTCTCCAGTATTCCTTATAGACTATAGCTTTATAATTTGAAAAACCTGTTTTGTTGAACTGTGTATTTTTAAGAGATTGTGGAGTCTGCTATCTAATTGCAAGACATAAATGCTTTTTCCAAAATGATATCCCTTCATCATAAAACTTCACAGTTCAAGCACATAACATTCAGAAATAATTACAAATTTTAAACAGAAAAAAACTATATTGAATTATAAATTTCTACTAAATTATATGGCCATAAAAGTATGTGTTTAGGTTCATGATTAATAAACAAGTTGTTCTGCATTATACCTTAACTCTTTTTCAGCCACCAGGTTCCTGATGCTGCCATGATGCCAATCCGACTTCTTTGGGAAGACCCCACTATATGTCTTAGATATTCACCTCCCCAGATGCCTGCCCCACTAGGGAAAGAGAGAGGCAGACTGGGAGTATGGATCCACCTGCCAATGCCCATGTCCAGCGGAGAAGCAATTACAAACCAGACCTTCCACCTTCTGCATCCCATAATGACCCTGGGTCCATACTCCCAGAGGGATAAAGACTAGGAAAGCTATGGGGAGAAGATTAGATATGGAGCTCTGGGTGTGGGCAATGTTTTCATTTTATAAATAAAGAAAAAAATCATTAAGTTCTGACAATATTAGTCTACTTGGGTCTTTTATATCCTGAATAAGTATCACATTCTGACAAGATCATTTCAATAAAAAGCTGTTCATATGATGAAACTAATAATTCCTAATGTTCAGAGAGAATTACTGAAATAATTATATTAAGGATTACATGTAGCTTTGCTTTTGAAAATAAAATTTTTCTAACATCTGTTATTTTTAAAATTTTTTTTTCAGTAACAACTCTCCTTTCACAGCAATTTGCAATGTAAAAGAAAGGATTGACATTCTTACAGTATCTGTGCAGATACAATGAATGCAGTAACACAAGAAATTTTTGGACAGAGCCATGTATTTCTTCCATATGAAATAGATAAGAAAGACACAAAGAAATATGTCACCATATATATTATCACAAACATACCAATTTGATACGTTGCTGAATAAATAGATATTTGTCTCAACTCTGAATTTTTGAAAGGGAAACTTTCATGTCAAATGCCTGTGTGCAAAACTCTAGTTATTTTAGTAAGTTGAAATAAATTGGGGCACAACTAATATTAGTAAATATCACGTACAACAGTTAAATCAATAACTGCCTGTGATGTAAAGGATAAAATACAGACTGGGGGGGGTGGAATTAGTGTCATATGGTAACTATGGCTTTGTGCAAAAGATTTCTTTTCCTGATTTGCATGTTGATACATAATTTAAAACCAATGTTATTAATGTGGAACACATAGTTAACATCAAATTTATCTACATGTAGACAAAAGACTGGGATTAACAACTTATAAAATCTTTCACCTATGACTTAAAACATTAAAATAAATTCAAGGCAGTTTTTTTTTCAGTTTGCTTCATAGGATACATATAACTGTTTTGTGAATATCATTTGGAAGGTGAATAGTCTTTTGTTCTTCGTTATTCATTTTAAACATGTGTCTAAATTTGTTTATTTGGTGGAAACATACCATTGTAATCATCCTTTATATAGAGGGGAATTGAATGGACAGTAAATTCTACTGTATTTGACAGCAAATTTTCCTACTACGCTTTTTTATTTTTAATTTTTTAATATTTATTCATTTTCCCTTTTGTTGCCCTTGTTATTTTATTGTTGTAGTTTTTATTGTTGTTGATGTCGTCAATGGTGGATAGGACAGAGAGAAATGGAGAGAGGATGGGAAGACAGACGGGAAGAGAAAGACACCTGCAGACCTGCTTCACCACCTGCGAAGAGACCTCCCCCACACATGCAGGTGGGGAGCCTGGGGCTGGAACCCGGATCCTTACGCTGGTCCTTGCACTCTGCATCATGTGCGCTTAACCAGCTGCACTACCACCTGAGTCCCTTTCCTACAACTTTTTAAAGTTTCTCATCAAGATATGTTGGTGCTCACTTGCAGAAGGTGAAAAGAGAGAAATTGGGGGAGTCAGGGCGGTGGCACAGCGGGTTAAGCTTGCGTGGCTCAAAGTGCAAGGACCAGTGTAAGGAGCCCGGTTCAACCCCCTGGCTCCCCACCTGCAGGGGAGTCGCTTCACAGGCTGTGAAGCAGGTCTGCAGGTGTCTGTCCCCCTCTCTGTCTTCCCCTCCTCTCTCTATTTCTCTCTGTCCTAGCCAACAACGACGACATCAACAACAACAATAACTACTACAACAATGTTAAACAACAAGGGCAACAAAAGGGAAAATAAATAATAATAATAATAATAATAATAATAATAATAATAATAAAAGAAAGAAAGAAATTGGGAGTTATTCAAATTGGGTGAGCAAGTGCCAATCAATGACATGAAGAGACAGTAATTAAGGTTGAAGTTATATCTTGGATGGGCTAGTGCATAATGAAATTATACTCACGTGACAGTAACTGCACTGGAGAGCATTAATCCCCTCACTAACAGAAGCAGATGGTGATTGAAAAGAGAGGTAACATATAAAGCCAAACAAATTGTTGACCAATCATGGACCTAAAAGCTGGAACAGTGCAGATGAAGAGTTGGGGGGTCCTCCATTTTGTAGAAAGCTAGCAGGCATATTTTAGTTATTTTCCAAAGGGCTACACTAGGTTTTTTTTTTTTTTCCTTTTTCCCCTGAGCCTGAAATCTGATATGCAGGTGGATCCAAGTTATAGTCTGGGGAGATGATGTCATGGCTGGAAAAAGGAGCAGAAAGCTAGATCAGGGAAGAGAGTAGCTCCCTAATATGGGAAAGGGGTATAAATGTTCTTGACTATAAACCCCATGGATTTGATGTGATCTCTTTTCAACCACCAGGTTCCAGATGACAGTATGATGCTAACCAGACTTCTCTGGACAGACAATCCCACCAATGTGTCCTGGAGCTCCGCTTCCCTCAGAACACTCCCCCACTAGGGAAAAAGAGAGACAGGCTGGTGATATGCATAGACCTACCAACACCCATGCCAGCAGGGAAGCAATTACAGAAGCCAAACCTTCCACCTTCTGCATCCCACAGTGACCTTGGATCCATACTCCCAGAGGGTTAAAGAATAGGAAAGCTATCAGGGGAGGGGATGGGATATGGAGATCTGGTGGTGGGAATTGTGTGGAGTCGTACCCTTCTTATCCTATGGTTTAGTCAATGTTTCCTTTTTATAAATAAATAATTAATAAATAAATAAAAGAAACAGTCAGTGAGGAATAGGGATGATCCTTGTAACCATCAGTGGGTCACTGACCAGAGACTTCTTAAACAAACAAAAATAGAGGAAGCAGATGGCAAGCCTTGTGGGGATCTGTTTGTTAAGTTCATTCTCACTTTATTGAGGGAATGTTGATGTCCAGGACTGTTGTCATGAGAGTTTCTTTCTATATTTCCCCAAGATGACGGTCTGTATATCTGATGCTCCACTAAACTTCCTCTGAAATTATCTTGTTCTATCACTGGGCAGTGGGAATCTGGAGTTGTTCTGAGGAAAGCCAGACCTGAGAAAGTTGTTATGAATGGGTCTCCTACAATAAAATAAGGGGTATGTTATATAGCTAACTTAGAAACATATGTGTGCAGACTAAAAACCCTTAAATACAAGGCTCTGCAGGTGCTGGGAAAAAGATAATAGAATGGTTGTTCCATATCTCTAGCAGACCTCATTAAAAAACAAAATAAAACAAAACAAAACAGACGAGAAATAAAATGAGCCAGGGCTGTTTCCAAGTGACTTGCAACTAAACAATGCAAAGTGGGCTGTAAAACATGAATAGACAGAATCTGTCACTACTATAACTTCCCTCCAAATATATATGTAAACAGGAAGTCAGCACTACTGCCTAACAGACAGCTACGTGTGTGTGTGTGTGTGTGTGTGTGTGTGTGACATTCAAACAGTGACACCTTGAGTAGCTTAGAAAAAACAAAAGTGACAATATGAAAAATTCTTTTACTTTAGATCTTATGCTTCTGATGATGTCAAAGTCTATTTCCATGTTGTCTCTCATGGCAGAGTGACTGTCATATGCTCTACTGGAGACTACCTGGCATGACTGGCGTTCTTATCTTTTTTGATAACATTGGATTATAACATAATACCACCACTTTCAGGTATTCATCATCAAAAATGTGCAGATACTGCGTTAGGTTCACCAATATGGACCTAGTTTGTCGTCCCTACATCTGTTCCTTTCCCCTTGGTTTATCTAGATTCCTGTCCCTTACTTTCCGTTTCTACTAGTTGATCTTGTATTTCAAATTTGTCTTTATGCTCTGTCAATATTTAGTTTAATTTTTGTGATCTTGCGACTTATTTTAAGTGAAATACCCACCAGATCCATTCGTGTTGTTGCAAATAGCAGGCTTTCATCTTACTGTATAGCTGGAGGATATTTTGTTGTATGTGAATATCTTTGTTCATTTGTCAGTTTGTGGGGACTTGGGTTGTTTTAAGTGACTAGCTCTCATAAACAAAACTGCAATAAACATGGGGTGCATATAGCTACCAAATTAGTACTTTTTGTGGGTGAGAATTGTATCATTATAATATTTCTACTTTTTTAGGCAAATTCATACCATTTTCCATAATGATTACATCAATTTACAGTGAGTGCCACTTAGAATGATTAAGGACTGCCTTCCCTCTGCATTCTCTTCAAAATTTGTGTTTATTGTCTTTTGGATAATATCCTGGGATCTTTAACTCATTTTCTTGCTGGTACTATTTCTTTGAGAGACCTTAATGGTATTGCATGTAGAATCTGTAGCAATTACAGCTGAGATTGGCTACTGTAATTCATATCTAAGAGCATTTAAATGACTACCATAGTAGGACCATATGGAATTTCTCTAGACGTTGCTAGACATTAGACTCCTGTGAAGATCTCTGTATGCATTTTATACTGAATAGCTATCAGTAAAGCTTCTGCATACACTGTCAGAAAAATTATATTCGGGGGTTTTATTGATATGTGGAAAACTAAAAAATATTATGCATGTACAAACTATTGCATTTACTGTCGAATGTGAAACATTAATCCCCCAATAAAGAATTTTTTAAAAAGAAAAATTGCATTCACTGGGGGCAGGTGGTGGCACGCCTGGTTTAGCACATCTGCTACAATGAGCAAGGGCTCAGGTTGAAGCCCCTGGTCCCCACCTGCAGGAGAAAAGCTTAGTGAGCAGTGAATAGTGTTTTCTCTCTTTTTCTCCCCTCTTTCTCTACCTAGCCTCTCAATATCTGGCTGCCTCTATTCAATAAATAAGTGCAATAAAAATTTTAAAACTTACAAAGACAAGAAAAGACTCTGTACACGAACAGATCATATAGTCATGCTCACTTGTTGGTCTGCTTCTAAATTCTGCTTATAAGACCTTCTGTTCTGATCATCACATTAGGTTTGCTTGTATTACTTAAGATGTGGTCTATTTACATAATCACTGTTTTACCTGGGTCCCGCTCTGTCTGCAGGGTATTGGTTTCATCCCCACTGGTTAGATGGAAGCTTTCTATGTCCTGTTCTCCCTCTTTTTTTGCTCCGCCCCCTCTCCTAGTCATTTCCTTTCCCTTGCCACTTCCGGTGAAGAGATGCATAAAAGGTGATGTATCTGATTAATAAACGAGATACTGGGAGTCGGGATATAGCGCAGCAGGTTAAGCGCAGGTGGCCCAAAGCACAAGGACCGGCATAAGGGTCCGGGTTCGAACCCCGGCTCCCCACCTGCAGGGGAGTCTCTTCACAGGCGGTGAAGCAGGTCTGCAGGTGTCTATCTTTCTCTCCCCCTCTCTGTCTTCCCCTCCTCTCTCCGTTTCTCTCTGTTCTATCCAACAATGACGACAACAATAATAATAACTACAACAATAAAACAACAAGGGCAACAAAAGGGAATAAATAAATAAAATAAAATAATTAAAAAATAATAATAATAAAATGTTTAAAAAAAATAAAAATAAATAAACAAGATACTGCTTCCCAGCTCAGCCTTGAGTCCCTGGTCGTCTGTCTCCTGCCCGCGAAGCTAGACCGGCACTCACTGATACTAAGAAAAGATATCAAGGTCCCAGCAGAGTTTTAGAATAGTGAGACCCTTGACCTTGTACTTGGTTCAGAATTTATTTCACTTTAGCATCTGTGAGCACAATACATACATGCCTGAGGACCCAGGAAATATACATATATATCAAGTTGAAAGGAAACATGTAGTTTCCATTCAGTCTCTTTACATACTTTCAAAAACAAAGGTAAGCATACAGGTATCTAGAAAAAGCACCACAAATATGTATCATATATGTGTAGGTTAACATGATTAAGAAGAATGCAGTGGATAGATTTAAAATTATAATAATAAACATTCTAAATAATTGGTGCATGAAGAAAGAGTCAAATTCCAGATACTGTAATAACTGATAGTGGATTATCTTAAATTCATTACAAGCAGACCATGTCAATTTCTCTTTCCTCACACATAGGTTATGATAAAAATAATTCAGCACAAAGCACCAAAAAGAAAAAGAAAGCAAATTTTGCTATGGAGTAGAATAACTCATATAGATGGTGTAGTTTCTACTGCTCATAAAACTATTTTTGTCTTTCCTATCCAGACATGATTTGACTTTTTTTTTCTTAAAATTTCAGCTGTTGCATTGCCTGTGTATGAAAGACTTTTGTTGTTTACCTCTGGAGTCCTTTAGCTTGATTTTTTCCCCGTTTTCTCATAGGGGTAAGTTGTCAGCTAGATATCAAAGCATCTTCTGTAAAGGAAGATGTCCACACAACATCCTTGCAGCTGTGATACTTAATCGAGCAGATATTGTCCTTTTTTCTTTATTGAACCCTCTCATATATCTAGAGTGAAAATGGGTTTATTTCTCAACTGCTTATTTTGTGTAACACTCCATCACAGTTAATCAACTGGGGTGTGTGTGTGTGTGTGTGTGTGTGGAAAATAACTTACAAAACAATATTCTCTATTTGATGTTTCATATTTACTGGGAAAAAAACTAACCTGATACATTATGTATTATTATTATTTAAATATTTATTCCCTTTTGTTGCCCTTGTTGTTTATTGTTGTTGTTATTGATATTGTCGTTGTTAGATAGGACAGAGAGAAATGGAGAGAGGAGGGGAAGAAGAGAGGGGGAGAGAAAGATAAACACCTGCAGACCTGCTTCATCATTTGTGCAGTGAGTCCCCTGCTGGTGGGGAGCCAGGGGCTTGAACAGGGATCGTTTGGCTGGTCCTTGTGCTTTGCACCACGTGCGCTTAACCGGCCATGCTACCGCTCAGCTCCGGCATTATGTATTATTAAACTTAAGTGTACTAGATTCCTGAATCCTAAACCATGCATGATGCTCCCCTCCCCTTTTTCCAAGGAGAGAATGTTCACTATGATCTAAAGGAAAGCCCATGCATAGGTGCTAGGTGGCATTGCTGTAGTTTGTTTACAGTAATTCCAGTGCGCTGGGCTGGGCTAATGACTTATAGAACAGTTGCTTGCATACTATGCAGCTATCAAGAACAATGAACCCACCTTCTCTGACCCATCTTGGACAGAGCTAGAAGGAATTATGTTATGTGAGCTAAGTCAGAAAGATAAAGATGAGTATGGGATGATCCCATTCATCAACAGAAGTTGACTAAGAAGATCTGAAAGGGAAACTAAAAGCAGGACCTGACTAAATTGTAAGCAGGGCACCAAAGTAAAAACCCTGTAGTGAGGGCTAGACATGCAGCTTCCTGGGCCAGTGGGGGGGTGGGAGTAGGTGGGAGGGATGGGTCACAGTCTTTTGGTGGTGGGAATGGTGTTTATGTACACTCCTAGCAAAATGTAGACATATAAATCAGTAGTTAATTAATATGAGAGGGGGAAAATCAATTGTATGTCTCAAAGTTTTTCAAAACACAAACGGAATCTTTTTAATATATAGGCTGTGTATTTGATATGTGGACTCTCTCAAAAGCCTAGACCAAGTAGATCAGAAGCATCCAATAGCACGGCTATATACAAGATACTGGGTACTGTACAGCAAACCATAACAGAAGGACTTTTCAAAGTTAACCCAATTACCAAATAATGTGATGATAACATTAACTATCGATTGTCTTTTTGAACCCTAAGACAGTAGGAACCTCACATCTAAACTATAGAGCCTCTACTTCCCCCAGTCCTGGAGCCCTTGGATAGGGCCTACTTTCCCGTATGCCTCTCCCAATCCATATCAAATAATATTGCATCCACCGATCAGAACCTAACCAACGCAACGATTGCCACCTCAACATGCTTCACTTCAAACTGTGTCCAGAGACTTCACGTGTGGAATGACAACCCTTCAGTTTCATTACTCGGGTGAGACCTTTCCTTTCATAGTACACTCTAATTTCATCTCAGGTGGTTCACTTCCTAACAAAGTCCCAAAACCTAGATACACACGAGTTTCTATGAGAGAGACCATATGTTCACATGTATCCATAAACTACTGCAATATATATACCTGAAAGCAGAAATACACTAGAGTTTTCAGTGAGTACCTCCCTAACACTTCCTCTCCACTATTCCAAGCTTTGGGTCCATGATTGCTCAACAATTTGTTTGGCTTCGTATGTTAACTCTCTTTTCAGTCACCAGGTTCCAGATGCCATCAGGATGCTGGCCAGGCTTCCCTGGACTGAAGACCCCACCAATGTGTCCTGGAGCTCAGCTTCCCCAGAGACACACCCAACTAGGAAAAGAGAGAGGCAGACTGGGAGTATGGACTGACCAGTCAACGCCCATGTTCAGCGGGGAAGCAATTACAGAAGCCAGACCTTCCATCTTCTGCAACCCACAATGACCCTGGGTCCATGCTCCCAGAGGGACAGAGAATGGGAAAGCTATCAAGGGAGGTGGTAGGATATGGAGATTGGGTGGTGGGAATTGTGTGGAGTTGTACCATTCCTACCCTATGGTTTTGTTAATTAATCCTTTCTTAAATAAATAAAAAATTTAAAAAAAGAAAGATTTAAAAAAAAAAGAACAGTTGCTTGCACACAGGGACAGTTTTTAATCCCTGCATGTCTGCAGAGCTCTCTCACCCTTGATTTTGGTCTTTTGCCATCATCTTACACCTGGACCTCCACATCTTCTACACTGTTAGCTTCTCCTTCCTTTCCCAGAGTCCTTTGCTTTGGTATTATACACCCTACTCGGTCCAAGCTTTGCTTTGCATTTTCTCTGTCTCCCCTTGTTCTGAAAGTCCCACCTGTAAGTTACAGCATCGTTATTTTCAGCTTTTTTTATAATCTCAATATCTAAATATTAGAATTTTCAGAAGTGTTCTCTGTACATGAGTCCCTGGTCATCTGTTACCCGCCTGTGAAGCCAGCCCGGCGAAACAACATAGCCCGGAGAAAACAACATATGGCACTACAACATGGGACTGAACCTGCGCAACTCCCAGATAAGTGAAGACTTTGACTACCTATGCACTATGGTCTTCTCTTCTACTTATGAAGAGGTTTGCCAAAGCTTCTACTGTTTAATTATGAGACAGTTTCTCTCTCTCTGGAACATTTTACTCTGGGCTACACTTCAGTTCCCTGACTGGGAACTTTGGTTTCTTATGACCGGGATCATAGAGCTTGGGAGATGCACGGAGATTTCTCCTTGGACTTTCTGGATTCCCTCTCCCATGTTTCCTGAGGAAAAGGACTACATTTTGCTCCGGGCCACAGTTTGGTTCTTTATGACCGTGATCGTAGACCTTGGGATAAGCATGGGGATTTCCACTGGGACTTTCTGGACTTCTTCTCGCATGTTTCCCATGGAGAAGGACTACTCTAATTTGAAGAACATTCTCGAGTACCCTGGCAGTTCCCAAGTATGGAGACACGTGGTTAGTTCTACTCTCCTGATTGGATTCTTTCTTCCATGGGAAGATGCTTTTAAAAATGGGTGCCTGAAGCAATCCAGCAGGAATAGTCAGAAGCACCCTAAATGGAATTTCAAGGAGCTTTTTGGACTAGGACGCCCTCCGGGGACTCTTAATCCTACATGGTGGGATCTTGATAATCTGGTTCAAGTTGCGTTTCATAAGAGAGTGATTTGAGTGACTGAATTTTTGTTTGACTTTGACTTAAAAAAAAAAAAGCTGGATGCAGCCATGATTTCTAGAGACATCCAGAAACAATCAAAAAAATTGTTTTTTCCTCCCTTGATTTCTTTTTTTACGTCTTGGTATAAATCTGAAACGTTTAATCCTGAAACGGTATGAGTTATGGGTGGGGCAGATAGTGCAATTATTATGTTAATTATTCTCATGCCTGAGGCTTCTACCGTGGTTCTTCTGTTTACCTTTCCACATTTTATTGAGTTTAAACTGTTTAAACAACCTTAAAATCATACTAGAAACGACTTCCAATTATAATGGAGTTATCAATTATAGTAAACTTCTAATCTGCTACAAGTTTTGTTTGACAAGTAAGTGAATTTCAGCTGTCAAAGTCTTCACATGAAAAAGCATCTACTCAAATGAAAATTTCTGGAAATGCATTTGGACCCCTGTTCTCTGACATCGCCCACAAGATGGAATAACTACAACACACCCCCAGAAACCAATGATAAGACCTGGCACGACCTGAAGAAACAGATTCACAGACTCCAAAGATTACTCTCTACAGAAAAGCAGAATTCTGGTGGCCGAAATTCTCCATCGAGACAGACGTGCAGCGTTTCATCCTCCAGCATTTTCTTCTGTGGTCAGCTACTTTGAACTGACACCTCCGTCGGACTTACTGGTACACACTGCTGTGTTTCTCAAAGACTAACTTCAGCCAATTGCCTTGAGACTTTATAGACCATGTCCCCTCGCCTGCAGGCTCTGTCCCAGAGGCAGAAAACTCCCCCTCCTTATTAGCTTATGCCCACAGAGGCATGAAGCGCCCCAAGAGGCAAGAGATGCCCACAGAGGCAGGAAACGCCCTTTGAGGCAAGAGATGCCCCCAGAGGCATGAAGCGCTCCCAGAGGCAAGAAATGCCCTTTCGCCTGCTAGGCCTTGCCCTTTGAGGTAAGAAAAGCTCCCCTTGGCATCACACTGGTTATTGCTGCTCGCCTATTTTGTTTTCCATGTCTTATGCCAGTTCTTTTGAAAATGCCTGTAAGATATAGGTTTCTGTTCACCCCACAATCCTGATACTATGGCCATTAGTTAAAAAGAAAGGGGGAATTGTTGGTATGCATGAGACCCCTTCTGTTTTATTTGGTTTAAATCCCCCCTGCTTAACACTATTCTATTTACATAACCACTGCATTCTATTTACATAACCACTGTTAACAAGCACCACCCTCCCTCCAGGGCATTGGTGGTTCAGTGATAGAATTCTCGCCTGCTCCGCCCCCTCCTTGTCACACCCTGATCCTCTCCTTGTCACACTCTGATTTTCACCAGTCACTTTTCTCTCCACCCTCTCTATGTCACATCCTGTTTCCACCCTACTTGGCAAGTATATATAAAGACAGCATTGTGAGTTTTAGAGTACCTTGAGTTTAGTTTAGCTCGGCTTAGATTGTGCTGCGTCCTGCATGAGTAAAGAGATACTGCCTACAGCTCAACCATGAGTCCCTGGTCGTCTGTTACCCGCCCTTGAAGCTAACCCAGCGAAAACAACAATTATACACCCTACTCGGTCCAAGCTTTGCTTTGCATTTTCTCTGTCTCCCCTTGTTTTGAAAGTCCCACCTGTAAGTGACAGCATTGTTATTTTAAGCTTTTTTTATAATCTCAATATCTAAATATTAGAATTTTCAGAAGTGTTCTCTGTATATGGAGATGAGCAGCAGATTCTGCAAGACTAACTTAGATAAAAATTGTGTCTCTCGGCTGGGAGTATGGATCGAACTGTCAACGCCCATGTTTTATCTGGGAAGCAATTACAGAAGCCAGACCTTCACCTTCTGCATCCCACAATGACCCTGGGTCCATACTCCTGGAGGGATAAAGAATAGGGAAGCTATCAGGGGAGGGGATGGGATATGAAGGTCTGGTGGTGGGAATTGTGCGAAGTTGTACCCCTCTTATCCTATGGTTTTGTCAATGTTTCCTTTTTATAAATAAAAACTTTTAAAAAAAGAAGAGGAAAAAATTGTGTCTCTCATTTTATATATTTTGTTTGGGGTTGTAATCTAAAAGTTAAGAGGTGCAAAACTTGAATAAGTTATTAGAGTCAAAGAATATTACCTATATTACAGTTTGGGGAGCCTTATGGAGGAGGAATATCCTGGTAGGATATAACTATGTAATAGTTCAAAATACTTAGCTATGGGAGTCTGGGTGGTAGCGCAGCGGCTTAAGCATAGGTGGCGAAAAGCGCAAGGACCAGCATAAGGATCACAGTTCAAGCCCCCAGCTCCCCGCCAGTGCAGAGGAGTCACTTCACAGGCGGTGAAGTAGGTCTGCAGGTGTCTATCTTTCTCTGCTCCTCTCTGTCTTCTCCTCCTCTCTCCATTTGTCTCTGTCCTATCCAACAATGATGACAACAATAATAATTTGAATCGGGTATCATAGGTAAATTCCAAGGCACCAGTGGAAGCTCAGGTGCTGTAGTTTTTTTCTCTGTTTCTTTGCCTGAATGAAAAGGCATGTTGGGGGCCAAGGAAACAGCATAGTGGTTATGCAAAAAAAAAAAAAACTTTCTTGCCTAAGCTACCAAGGCCCCACTTTCAGTTCCAAGTACCATCATTAACCAGAGTTGGGCAGCACTTTGGTCTTTTTGTATCTATCTCTCAATAAAATTAAAATTAAGTATTAAAAGAAAAAATCTTTTAAGAAAAGATATAAGAAAAGATAGTTTGGGAATAAAATCATATGAGTGAATCCCTACCTCTGGCAAATAAATGATATATAGAGAATTATAATTTTCCTTGAAGCTTCTTGGTCTACAGAAATGTCCTCTTTTAGAAATGTGTGGATCACTATACCCCCTGTATCTTCTTTTTTGTTGTCGTTAAATATTTATTTATTTGTTATTGGATAGAGACAGAGAAATTGAGAGAGATGGGGGAAATAGAGAGGAAGAGAGACACCTGCAGAAGTGCTTCAACCCCTATGAAGTGTCTCCCCTGCAGGTGGGGAGTCCAGTGCTTGAACCAGGATCCTAACCCAGTCCTTGAACTGGGATCCTAACCCGGTCCTTGCACTTTGCGCCACGTGCGCTTAACCCGCTGTCCAACCCCCGACTCCCCACGCCCCACGTATCTTCTTTACCAAATTGATAGAAAATGTTCAGATGAGGTAGTAGCATTGTAAGATATTTTCCTTTCCTGTTGTATATTTTCCTTCTTTCCAATAGATAACTAGATTCATACCAAAGCATGATATCAGACTTGCATCAACAAAAAAAATCAATAGGGATAGATAAGTTAATATAATATAAATAGACCAACCATTAGTCAAATATAGTCTTTGAGGACAGTCAGAGAACACTTTACTCTAACAATGTTGCTATGAGAATAACTATTGCTATCTAAAGCTTGAATGAAGATTCTCTGGTAGTCCAAAAAAAAAAAAAAAAAAAAAAGCCAGCATAAACTTTTATCTCTTTCAACTCTGAGAGGGGCAGAATCTAAAAATCTAAAAATAGCAGAGAACAGGAAACCTCAAATTATGCAATACTGTGGTTGAGTGGCATCTTACCACGTGACTGAAGTCAGTGCTTTTGCGTTTCCTTACAGAGTCAAGAAGTTAAAAGTTTGGGGGTTCCATGGTAGCACATTGGGTTAAATGCACATAGTGAGGAGTCTAGGACTGGCTCAAAGATCCTGGTTTAGGCCCCCAGTTTCTCACCTGCCTGGGGGGTGGGGGATATCACTTTACAAGCTGTGAAACTTCAGGTCTGTAAGTGTCTTTCTCTTTCCCTCTCTGTCTTCCCCTTCTCTCTCAGTTTCTCTCTGTGCTATCCACATGCGCTTAATTCACTGTGCCACCGCCAGGCCAGACTCCCATTCAGATTCTGTCTGTTATATTTCATGGGAAGCTGACATAGCCTAAATTATGTGATCTGTAAACTTTTTAAGGGCTGATGAAAGACTCACTTGGATGCATGTGACCCAGGTCTGACTGACCCCGACCCCCACACATTGAATGTTGTGGTCAGTGTTGTGGTCTCTTATCTCTATGTGTTCCTCCGTAGTTCTCTATCTTGAAAAAAACATTTTTTGATCAAAATATTTAAATATTTTCCACTTATATGTTAATTGATATATTTATTTTATATGCATATAGCTGTAATCTTTTCAGAATCATAATTTTGAAGTTAATATGGATAAAACACTGCTAACTTAATTAAGCTGACTTTTACTTTTACTATCTCTTCCTTTCAAAGAAGTGATATTGGAATCTTTGGAATCTTTAAATCACTCATAAATATTTATTTATGTATTCCCTTTTGTTGCTCTTGTTTTGTTGTTGTAATTATTATTTTCATTGTTAGATAGGACAGAGAAAAATGAGAGTGGAGGGGAAGAGAGGGGGAGAGAAAGATAGACACCTGTATACCTGCTTCAACACCTATGAAGGGACTCCCCTGCAGGTGGGGAGCCAGGGGCTCGAACCTGAATCCTTCTGCTTTGTGCCATTCACTTCTTCTTCTAGCGTTTGCCCTTCTTCCTTAGCCAGTCAACAGCGTCAGGTTGAAAACTGTCAGGAGCTGCTTGTTGCTGGCTTTGAAAGTGACTGGGATCCATGTGGATTCAGTCGGCTAGGAAGGATCGTCAGTTTCCCCAATGAATGGGTACTCACGGGATGCACCATGAGAAGGTCGATCCAATGCATGCACTTAACTCGTTGGGCCACCACCAGACTCCTGGAATATTTGATATAAAGCAAATCCTGCTATGTATGAAACTTGAACGTTCAAATGCAATGAATGCTAGCATTTTTTTTTTAAGTTGCTTCTCCGTACAAGAAAAATGCTTGACAACGTGAGAAACTGTTCATTGCATCAAATGATGATGGATGTTCAATGTGATATGTTGGTCTGCTTCTAAATTCTGCTTCTAAGACCCCTTCTGTTTCATTGGTTTAATCGCCCCTGCTTGACACTGTATTCTATTTACATAACCACTGTTAACTAAGCACCTTCCTGCCTCCAGGGCATTGGTTTAATCCTCACTGTTTTGCCCACTTTTTCTTTCTCCCCACCCCCTATCCTACGTACATCCTCTTCAGACCTGACTCTTCCACCTCAAGATATATAAGGACAGGATTGTGATTAGAGATAGCTTAGATTGTGCTGCGTTCCACATGAATAAAGACTGAACTGTGTACCACTCAGCCATGAGTCCCTGGTTGTCTCTCTCTCTATTGCCCGTGAAGCTAGCCCAGCCTGGCAAATGGTGCCTTGAACAGGGACAGGCACATTATGCTGGGCTAGCTTTGTGGGCGGGAGACAGAGACGACCAGGGACTCGTGGCTGAGTGATACGCAATTCAATCTTTATTTATGTGGAACGCAGCGCAATCTAAGCTATCTCTAATCACAATCCTGTCCTTATATATCTTGAAGCAGAAGAGTCAGGTCCAAAGAGGATGTACTTAGAATAGGGGATGGGGAGAAGGAAAAAACGTGAAAAACAGTGAGGATTAAACCAATGCCCTGGAGGCAGGGAGGTGCTTAGTTAACAGTGGTTATGTAAATAGAATACAGTGTTAAGCAGGGGGGATTAAACCAATGAAACAGAAGGGGTCTTAAAAGCAGAATTTAGAAGCAGACCAAGAGTGATAACTCTTTATTTCTCCCTAAACTGTCTGTATTGGTAGCGTATTCTCACTACTTTTGCAATTTTTAGTCCATTTCTGTCAGAAAAAAAATTGAGAAGTTTCCTCAGGGATATTTTTAGTCATTGTTCTAAACTGTGTTATATTAGCATAGTGCTCTGCATTAGCTGAAATGTATTTTTTCACATGTACTAAGCCCTAGTGAGGAATTTCTACTTTAATTTTGAGTTGGTAAGGGTAGTGAGGTTTATGTTTCATTGGAATTACCAGCTAAAATGAAAGAAATAAAAGCAAGAGACCCTGTAAGTCAACATAGTTATCCATAAATAATTATAATAGAGTTAAGACAGTTTTCAGTTCTGGTGGTGGAAATCGTAACCCTCTTATCCTATGGTTTTGTCAGTGTTTCCATTTTATAAATAAAAATTAAGAAGAGAAAAAAGACAGTTTTCAACTGGCAATTAATATTTTTCTCAGTACAGGAGTTTTCATATGTACTGCTATGTTAAAGTCAATTGGGAAAATAACTTATTTCTCTTACATAACAGAACCAGTTTATTGGGGAAAAAGTATGAAATAAAATGGTTGGCAGTGGTACAGCAAGGAGATAATGTGGTATATCTATAATTGGTAATAGAAACTCTGTTACAGTGAGTGAAGCTTATAAAAATTGAAGATAAACAAAGTAGAATATATTTCAGAACATGAAGGCTGAGAGCCACAAACTTAAAAAGAGTATTCTTTTTTTGATTCCTTAATGAATCCTATTTTTTTAAGTTATACTGCACTGCATTACATATGCTACTAGTCCTTCTGCATGCCAATTTAATTTTACTGCAAGGCTTTCCTTGCCATGAACATTTCCTTACCGAATTTGAAGACACAAATGTATGTGTGTATATACTGGCAGGAGCAGGGAATTAATGTACTTGAGCTGAATTAGAAATCAATTATGTTTGTTAATTCATACAAATTATATGTCTCACAAACTAAACAGAAATGCAATGAACTCTTAATTAAGGGAAAATTCAGGGGCCAGGTGGTGGTGCACCTGGTTGAACATACACGTTGCTGTATACACATTTAGTCCCCAGCCCCACCTACAGGAAGAAAGTTTCCTGAGTGGTGAAACAGTGCTTCTGGTATCTCTCCTTCTCCCTCTTTACCTCCCGTCCCCTCCCAATTTATCTTTGCTTCTACCCAAATTAAATAAAATAAATCAAAATATTTGTAGGAAGAGAAAATTCAGGTAAAAGCTACTATAGTTATTTAAATATTTTTATCTGGAATCTATCACCAGTTTGTCTTGAAAATCATGGACAAAGGAAAATAGAAGATAGAATGCTTAAATGAAGACTCAGGAGGAAGGGAACTGAATAAAACCATTGTTCTACTGAAAGGAGTCATAGTCCATAATGGCTGGCCATGCTTCTCAGAACCTGGCTACTTTTTTTCTTGTCCATAGATAAATTTGTACCACATAGATTGTGTCTCCCAGCCAGTGCCAAAAATTTAGATAAATCAGAAGCAAAAAAGGTGACTATGGAATGATCTCACTCATAGACAGAAGTTGAAAAACAAGATTAGAAGGGAAAACACTGAGCAGAACTTGGACTGGAGTTGGTGTATTGCACCAAAGGAAAAGACTCTGGGGTGGGTAGGGGGTGGGTTCAGGTCCTGGAACAGGATGGCAGAAGAGGACCTAGTAGGGGTTGAACTGTTCTGTGGAGAACTGGGAAATGTTATGCATATATAAACTACCGTATTTTACTGTCAGCTGTAAAGCATTAATTCCCGAATAAAGAAATAAAAAATAAATAAATAAAAGACAGGCACAAAGAAAATAGTGTTATCAGAGGACTGAAGTGTGTATGTTCTGGCATCTGTTCTGAGGAGATGTGGAACTCTGTCCCCATGAGGACAACAACAACTTGATAAATCAACATTTCCTCATTGAAGTAGTAAATAATACAAAAGCAGCTAACAAAAGAAGAAGAAGAAGAAGGAGGAGGAGGAGGAGGAGGAGGAGGAGGAGGAGGAGGAGAAGGAGAAGGAGAAGGAAGATCATATAAATGCACCTGGAGATAGGGATGATTGTTATATAATGGGAATGGACACACTTTCATACGTTTACATAAATGGGCAGTATTTTAAAAGTTTTATCTTTAAAAAGATTACTATATCCCTGGTACTCTTCTACCCAATTCACTTCTGATGGTCTCCTCATTATGACTTTCATAGCTTAACAACATAGCGTTTATTATTCATGGAATTCGGCCTCTGCTTTCAATCATGAATTGTGACACACACCTTGTTTCTTTATATTTTCAGTACTGTTTCTTTCACAAAAATGGGTTTATCGTCTATTTGGTATAGTTTCTTTCATTTAACAAACCAACTGAAAATTTCTTCAAGAGAAGTATTATAGACTGAACTCTTATTCTTACTACACATTAAATCAATTCCCTAGATCATTCCAGTCACTCAATATGCCTTTCTTATAGTAGGTTATTTTGTCATGCTCTGTTAGATTTTATAGCATTTTCTCAAAAATAGCTTCAGGTTCATTTATTTATCTTGTTTTGGAGTTTTGTCCAGTTTTAAAAGAAAATACTTCTAAAATATACCTCTAGTTCATTTATAAATGACATATTTATCTTTTTGTTTCACTCAACAACCTGAACATTTTAATTGCTTAAAGACATTTATTTTATAGGCATTTATTCCTTATAGGCATTATTATTATGGGTAATATTATTAGTAGTATTAATATTATTATTATTAGTAGTAGTATTGATATTATTATTATTATTAGGCAATATTATTATTAGGCCTGGTAGGCATTATTATTTTATAGGCAATTATTTCTTATAGGCATTATTCCTTTAAGTTTTAGTGTGTCTGTTCTATTTGTTGTATATACATGTTCTTACTTGTGGTATCTTCACTGTTGATTGCTGTTTCATTGTAAACTCATTTTAAGCACACAGGAAAGGCTATCTTAACATTATTCTAGGCATTTTTTGTACTATAAAGAACTTTAGTTCATGGAAGTCAGTTTGAGAGTTGATAGTGGGAAAGTCAGTAGAAGTCATGGTAAATCAAGACAGGGAAGAGAAGAAAGCCACTAAAGTAAAATGATCATTTTATCACTGAGGATAACTGTTATTTAATTCATTTAGGAAACTTTAGGAGGAAATATAGAATGCTATTATGAATAAGTAAGCATATTTATTTACCTGGAAACCCCCAATCAATTTTTTACTCAGATTTCCTTTCCAGTGTCCTTCTAGCATCTCTAGGACTTACAGTTGACTTTTGATATACTCTGGGGGTTGGAACATGTTCTTGGGAAAATTGTCACAAGAGCTACTTGTGATCAGTTATGTGTAAAAATCATGATAGCCATATAATAGTTTATCAATATCACCTATAAATCATCTTCATAGTCTCTCTGGGTAAGTGCGCAGAGTACTTTTATCTTCTCTCCACTGGACTTGTGTTGCTGGCGGATCTTATTTCCTACCCTTTGTGGTATTTAAAAATAAGTTTAAAAACTTATCCTAAACCTGTATTCAATATGAGGTTTAACCAACCTTTCAAGATGACTGTAGTATCATCTCCCCCTGCTCACTCCTTTGTCTTTTCAGCCTTTACCACCTAGAATCTAAATATCTCTTTCTTTAATATATATATATGAAGAGGTAAATCTGTAAATCTTCCCAAATAAAACTAACTTCAAGCACATTCAAGTATTTGGTATGAATCCATTGGGAATTATAAGCTGGAGTCATGACTACTTACAGACATCAGTATGTAATTAAGATCCGGTCATAAATTCACATAAAATAACTGTTTCCATAGAATTTGATAAGTGCTGCCTCTGAGAAATATACAATATCAAGCTTGTCATGGGAATGCTAGATTTCACAGGCTCTGGTACCACTGACTGGAAAGGTTTCTCTAAATCTACCTTGGTTTATCTTTGTTGAAATGATTTCACATTTCTGATATGTTCCAACAGATAAAAGGTCTCCTTTAGCTTTAGTTAGCCTTGATACTTGCTACTGCTCTCTCAACATTTTACATGAACTGAAAACAAATTATCTTAGATAATGATGACCAATTATGATGACTTCTTTTTTTCCTTTAATTAAAATACTGTTCCTCTACCCCTTCCCTCCTTTTTTTTTAAACAAAGGCAATATTCAGATTGACTTTATTGTAGTATAGTGCCAGGGATTAAGTTAAGCCTGTGACCTCTACTACCTCAAGCATGAAAGTATGTTGGGAAAATGTTGGTGTGGTTGTTTTGGGTTTTTTTTTTTTTTTTGGCCCTTATTTGTTTGATATGTTAAAAATTAGATCACAGGACTTCTGGAGCCATGGCCATGGAGTAGCAGCACCTGTGTTTTTCTCTCCAAGTTAAGTAGGAATGACAAAGAGGATCACAACAAGGTAAGACTAGGATCACTCCAGGAACCCACCAAGCCATGGGTGAGTGCAAATACGTGTGGCTCGTGGTCAGAGACAGGCTTAAGGAGAGACTCTTGAGTCTAAAAGACTGTACTCAGGAGCATCTGGTACCAGTCTGGCAGTCTGCCAGTTGACACATCACCTCTGGTCAGAGTTTTGTCAGCAAAATGACTGACCTAACACTAACCAACTAACAACTCTGAGTCTCCACTGCTGTGGCCTCTCAGAGGCTGAAAGGCAGCAGGGAACCCCTATACTGTCATCTGGGGGCAGAGAACTGGCCCCCCGCCAGGTGACTTAGGTGAAAATATACACTCCTGATGGTCTAGAGGTATGCCTATAGAGTATGAGCTTTTTCATGTTGTTCTCTTGATAAATTGGGAAACACAGTGAATAAGGGCCACAGAAGTGAACAAAATCAACCAGAATTTATTCAGAAACTCAAAGGGTCAAAGAATGCTGCTCAGCTCAGCTCTGGCTAAAGTGGGAGATTGGACATAGGACTTTAGACTCAGGTGTGGGAGTGACTTTGCATAACTATTGTGCTATTTATTCTGCACTCTGTTTTATCCCTTTATCATGAGACAGTAATTAAGCTAATGGCTATCTATAATTAAAATCTATTTATAATTAAATTAAGCTAACATCTATTTATAATGAAAAGACCCTCAGGTTCCCATAGTCTTTATGGAAAATAAATAGCATAGTAATATAAGGAAGTTCAACAGCTGGGAGTAAGGTGGTTATGCAGCATGTTAAACTCACATGGGACAAAGAGCAAGGACTAGTGTTAGGATCCCAGTTCAAGCCCCCAGCTCCCCACCTGCAGGGGAGTCGCTTCACAAGTGGTAAAGCAGGTCTTCAGATGTCTATCTTTCTCTCCCCCTCTCTATCTTCCCCTCCTCTCTCCATTTCTCTCTCTGTCCTATCCAACAACGATGACATCAATAACAACAACAATTATAACTCCAACAACAATAATAAACAACAAGGGAAACATTAATAAATAAAGAACATTGAAAGAACTGGTAAGATTTACAGCTGTGAACTCTTCATTACTTTATTTAGACACAAATAAATCCAGGAAAGTTTGATCAGTGGGTTGAAAAATAGTGATGGAAGGACTACATAACACACCAGATATAATGGTTAAACTGAGATGAAACATTGAAGAAATAAACCTGAACAAAAGTCCAGATAAAAGCCCCAAAGAGGTGGAATCACATAAGAATGATAACCACATCCAAACACTAATTGATGCAATAATTACAGTAAAAATGGACCACTTCCTAGATACCTACAAACTTCCAAAATTAAACTAAGAGGAACTAGAAAATATGAACAGGCCAATCACAGCCAAAGAAATTGAAAAGTTATCAAGGACTTTCCAAATAATAAATTTCCTGCACTAGATAATGTTAAAAATAAATTATACAAAACCTTCAGTAAACAGGTAATACCTGTACTTTTAAAGCTCTTCCAAAAAATTGAATACCCAGAAATATTCCCTTCCACATTCTATGTAGTCAATATCATCCTGATATGGAAAGCATACAAGGAAACAACAAAAAAGAAAACTGTAGACCAATATCCTTAATGAATATTGATGCTAAAATAGTTACCAAAATGCTAATCAAACAGATACAGCAGTATATTTAAAAGATTTATCATCATGTCCAAGTGGGGTTTACCCCAGGGGTACATGTTTAGTTTAATATATGTAAATCAATCAACGTAATTTACCAAAGCAAGAACAAAAACCACATGATAATATCAACAGATCCAACCTCTCTGAAAAAAATCCCTCATCTCTTCATGATCAAAACACTACAAAAATGGGAATAGATGAAAATTTCCTCAAGCTAATGGAGTCCATATATATATAGCAAACCTACAGCCAAAATCATACTCAATAGTGAAAAACTGGAAGCATTTCCACTCAAATCAGGTACTAGATAGGGCTGCCCACTATCTCCATTACTATTCAACATAGCTTCTTACCATAGTAATCAGTCAGAAGAAAGGAATTAAAAGGATACAGATTGGAAAAAAAGAAGTCAAACTCTCCCTATTTGCAGATGAAATGATAGTATACAATAATAATAATAAAAAAAACCCTAAAGAATCAAGCAGGAAGCTCTTGGAAATTACCAGGCAATAGTGTAAGTTGTCAGGCTACAAAATTAACATACAGACCTCAGTGGAATTCCTCTTTGAAAACACTAAGTTAGCAGAAGAGGAAATCCAGAAATCTATCTATCCCTTATACTATAGCATACTACTACTACTACCACTACTACTACTACTAATAATAATAAAATATTTAGGAATAAACTTAACTAATGAAGTGAAAGACTTGTATGCTGAAAATTATGAATCACTATTCAAGGAAATAGAAAAGACAAAAGTGAAAAGATATTTCATATTCATGGGCTGGAAGAATTAACATCATCAAAACGAATATACTACCCAGAGTCATATACAAATTTAATGCAATCCTCATCAAGATCCCACCCAAATTTCTTGGAGAATAGTACAAATGTTTATCTGGAGCAAAAAAAAGACATAGAATTGCCAAACTATCTTGAGAAAAAAGGATAGGATTGGAGGCTTCACACTCCCAGATCTCAAATTCTTTTATAAGATCATTGTAATCAAAAGTGCTTGGTACTGGAACATAAATGGACACACTGACCAGTGGAATAGAATTAAGAGCCCAAACATAAGCTCCCACACCTACAGACATCTAATCTTTGATAAAAAAAAATAATAATACCCAGACCCAGTCTCTTCAACAAAAGATGTTGGAAAAAGTGGGTTGAAGTATGAAAAAGAATGTAACTGAACCACTATAGTTCACCAAACACAGAAGAAAACTCCAAATGGATCAAGGACTTGGATATTAGACCAGAAACTATCAGATACTTAGAGTAAAATATTTGGAGAACTCTTTTCCATGTAAATTTTAAAGGTATCTTCAATGACACAAATCCAATTACAAAGAAGACTAAGACAAGTATAAACCAATGGGGCTACATCAAATTAAAAAGCTTCTGCACAGCAAAAGAAACCATTACCCAAAGAGACCCCTTCCAGAATAGGAGAAGATAATTATGTGCCATATATCAGACAAGACAAGAGGCTAATAACCAGTATATAAAGAGCTCAAGAAAATGAATGATCCCATTCAAAAATGGGGAGAGGATATGAACAGATAATTCACCAAAGAAGAGATCCAAAGGATCAGCAAACATGAAAAAATGCTCAAAGCCACTGATTGTCAGATAAATACAAATAAAAATAACAAAGAGATACCATTTCATTCCTGTGAGAATACCGAACATCAGGAAGGTAGCAGCAACAAATGCTGGAGAGGTTGTAGGGACAAAGGAACCCTCCTGCACTGCTGATGGGAATGTCAATTGGTCCACCCTCTGTGGAGAGCAGTATGGAGAACTCACAAGGCTAGAAATGGACCTACCCTATTACCCTGCAATTCCTCTCGTTGGGATATATCCTACGGGACCAAACACACCTCTCCGAAAAGATATGTATATATTTGTGTTCATAGAAGAACAATTTGTAATGGCCAAAATCTGGAAGCAATCCAGGTAACAGATAAGTGGCTGAGTAAGTAGTGTTATATATACACAATGGAACACCTCTCAGGTACTAAAAATGGTGATTTGACTTCCTTCATCTCCTTTTGGATGGAGCTTGAAGGAATCATGTTAAGTGACATAAGTCAGAAAGACAAAGATAAATATGGGATGATCTCACTCCTAGACAGAAGTTGAAAAATATCTACCTTCCCTGGGCAGACCACTCAAGAAAACACAAAGCAGAACTTGTACTGAGTGTGGTGCATTGTACCAAAGTAAAATATTCTAGAGTTCGGGCGGGGAAGTGGGTAGGACTCAGGTCCAGGAAGATGATGGCAAATGAGAACCTAGAAGTGGTTGAATTGTTATGTGGAAAACTGAGAAATATTACACATGTACAAACTACTGCATTTACTTTTGATTGTCAACCATAAATCCCCCCAATTTTCCCAAAAGAGGAAAAATAATATCACATTGTATTTTAATAAACTGTAACAATATTACCAATTCAGAATTTTATGTATGTATTTAATACATTTTTATATAAACATTGTTTTACAAGACTGTTGTCTCCAGGATACAATTTGTTTTATCATTTAGTTTAAGAAGTAATAATTTACAAGAGAGCTCATGTCACATGAATGCCGTCGATTGTGTCCCCATGATAGGCATCTACACACCACTCCTTCCAGCAACACGTTTTCTTCTACCCATGTACATTGGGTCCTCAATGCCTCTCAACCCTCTGCTACCACCCCATCTTGGTCTAGATGTACCAGATCACAACTATTCAGTGGTGGGTTGCCTCTTTCTCCCTCTCTCCTCTCTTTCTGACTTTGTTTCTCTATTTCTTTCTGTAGAAGTCAGACTACAGTAGTGAAGCTCTATTGACAACAAGCATATAGACTAATGGCATTAAACTTGTAACTCTTGTGCTCACAGAAGTAAGGCATTTTATACAAACTCCATTGTCATTTATTTCTCAAAATTATCTCAGTTTACTTTTAAGAGTTTAGTATGTCTACTTTTTCATTAAAATCAACTTCTTTCTATAATGACTTCTCAGCAACGGTATATACTGTCTCTTTCTGATAACTCAGTCAAATTAGGAAAAATATATTGTAAGTTGCTAGTGAATTACCTATTTCCACTATGTCACCAGTAATGTTGCGTGTCAGTATTATGATGAGAAAAATTCTACAGGGAATACTCTTATTATGCTATAAATTTCAATGTTGTTTCTGCATGAATAAAATGATTTCCAAACAAAACTTCAAGCAATGACATTTCTTTAGATGAAATAAGACATCGGATAGAAGGAAAACTCTTTGACTTTTTTGATTAAAGGTTAACAAATTATTTGGAGTCTTAAAATGTGATACACACTGAATGTCCTTAGAGGTTGTCACATAAAATAGCAAGAAGAAAATTACAGTGTGCTTCTTACTGATATTGCCGGTGACTTGATTCCATTTCAGCCATGTAAGTTTTTTTTTTTTTTTTTTTTTTATCTCTTGGGGCAATGATATGCTTCATTTTCTACCACAGATCTCCAAAAGTTGACTTTTTTTCATGCTTCTAAGGCACTGTCAGGAGTCACCCAAGTGAAAAATAAAAGAAATACAGCTTGTTCCAACAGATGTTTTAGCAATTCTCCACTGTATTGGAAGAACAAACCCAAGGGACAAAGTTCTGTCAAAACATTAATGTAATACTGGAAATGAACAGAGCCTAAGTCACTGAGTGCCATCAATGTCTATAGGTGCGGCCAGTATAATGGTCAGTCATTATACTGTGCATCACACAAGTGATATGATGGTACTGTTCTTGAAAGGATAGTGAAAACAAAAACAATAGATACCTTGTTTATTCATTTCTTGGTCATAGATAACATAAATAATAGTTATTCTGAGCAATTCATTTGACAGATTATCTGGAAGTAATTCTACTATCTAGTAGCTATTGATAAAATAACTTAAAAGAAAGATAATTCCTAGTCTTTTACCTATACTAGTTGACTTAATTTGTGCTAGCATTTTAGTATTACTAAAACAAATTTGATAACTTAGATGCAACTGCACCTAAGATTAGGAACATTAACAATTATTATAGTAAAGGAAATTTCAGTTTCTATATGTGCATTTTCAAATGACTTTTGTGTTCATATACAATAGTTACAAGGATATAAAAATATAAAACCAAAAAGTTTTATGATCATAAAAATGAGAAAATGTTTGTATTAAATCTGTTTGCTTTTTTGAAAGCTACAACTCAATTTAATAATTACTTAAAACAAGGTCCACAATTCTACTATATTAGGTCTCATTTTCTGGGATATATCATCGATCTGATCATTCTGACTTAGGGAGAGAAATGGTGAAAAACTATTTAAATAGCTTTCAGAGGCCAACCTCTGTGACTGTACAGCTTTCAGAAGGAAACGTGTGGGGATACATGCTGTGAAAATCTCAGTGTGCTATGTGCCGTCAAGACCACCACTAGCTACTTCTGACCTTCTCCCAGACTAGATTAGAGCAAGGGGCTGCCTCAAATCAAAAAGTCAGATAATTGATTAATGGGGTGATGAATCCAGACTCATGGGGAAGTGAGGTCAAGCATGGTGCAGGCCATCCAGGGGAGACCCCTGGATGACAGGGAAGTAAAGGCCTTCTGTCAGTCTCCCTAGGGCTTTTTGCCTCTATGGGTTGAGAAAGAGGGAACCTGCCAAATGGGTCCCAGCCCCCCTCTGAATCTCCTTCATGCAAGGGCCTACATCCCCTCTGTGCTAGGTGGCAGTTTTTGCTTCCTCATTCTCCAAACTAGCTCGACCACTTACCCAACAGTTACTGGGAAGACCCTCATCATCTGTCTATCCCCTGCTGTCTTGACCATGTAAGGTATCCCTTAACATTCCTGACCATAGAAGGCTAGGCCATAGTCGCCCTGTTCTCCCTGCTACCCCAACCGATAAAAATTCTAACTTGCCATGCAATAAATATGGTATTCATAGGCAAATAGCATCCTGGGGTGATCCTTGGCTTCCTCTCTTGCCACCACCATCCACAGGGAAAGAACCCCCTGTTATCCCCCTCCTCTGGTGCACAACAGAGTGGGTCAGCTGACAGCTGACTGGGTCGGATTAAGAAGCAGGGTCCCTGTTAGGACCTGGACAGGGAAGTAGGGCAAAAATTGCTATATAAAAGTGCTTCAATAAATGTGCTCGGGATTCTATTCCCTGAATGGTTCAAAGGTTCCTTGCTAAATGTCTCATTTTTGTCCCTTACTTCAGACCTTGTGGACCCAGACTCTGCAACACATAACATTTACAGTATGATTATATATATATATATATATATATATATATATAGTCCTAAGGCTTCATGTAAATGGAAATTCACATTTAATGATTTGCTATACTCATTCAATACCATAGGAATTGTCAAAGGTTACTTGTCTATTTAAAGATTTTACTATGATTCTCATTTTTATTTTATTTTTGATAGACACAGATAAATTGAGAGGAAAAGAAGAGATAGAGAAGGAGAGAGATACCTGCGAACTGCTTCACCACTGGCAAAGGTTCCCCCCTTGCAGATGGAGACCAGGGGCTTGAATTCATGTTTTTGTGCACTGTGCCATGTGTACTCCTGAGTCCAAGCATTAATATTTAAAGTGTACAAAAAAAAATTCAGACTACATCAACAAAATGGCAGACTGCAATCTACTTTTGTTTGACTGAACAAAAGTGAAACTTGGAACTCTTTTCACCAAGAATACAGCTGTCTAAGTACTTTGCATTAAACATGAAATCACTGTGTAAGTTGACAGTATTAGTATTACTATAAATTATCAGTAACACAGTTGTTGATTTTATATAACTTGAGATTGAAAACTTATGTTATTGAGAAAATGTGTCCTATTTTAAATGCATGTGAAGATCATATCAAAATACATTGGGAATTTGTCCAACATATATTAAAATAGACTAAAAATGGAGTGGAATATTAGACAGTAGGAAAAGAGTTAATGTTCTCTTATAGAGGACCTTCAAATAAACAGTTTCCACTGATATAGAAGTGGAATAAATTATTTCAGGAAAAAATTCCAAATATTTTATGTAAATGTATAAATATTTATTTAAAGATATGATATTTGCTTTCTGACAAAAACAATTTCATTTGAAATCTTGTTTTTGAAATTAAAGCCTAGTTAGAATTTAAAAGCTGTAGTATAAGTATAACCTTTTAATGCTGTGTAAGGGTAACTCAAACGGATAAACTAGTGGTTAGATTCAAGAAAAGAAAAAGAGAAAAAGCTATTATAAAAACAATCAGAAACAGGAGGGATGAAATTACAGCTGAAGATGGGGAGATACAAAAATGTGTGAGTATTATGAACATCTCAAGGCAAATAAATTGGACATTCAGGAGATGGATGCTTTTCTAGAATTATACCAGCTCCCAAGCCTAACCCAAGAGGGAAAAGGAGAGCTCAAAGTGGACATTGAATCGGTCATCAAAAATCTTCCCAAGAATTAAAACTCGGGACTCGATGGTTTTACTAATGAATTCTATAAGACTCTCAAAGAAGAATGAACATCTGTTCTCCTCAAACTCTTCCAGAAAATTGAAGAGGAACAATCATTCCCAAACATGTTCTATGAAGCTAACATTACTTAGATCCCCAAAGCAGGAAAGGACTCTACCAGAAATGGAAACTATTGACTATATCCCTGATAATATTGATGCTGAATCCAACAACATATCAAGAGAATAATTAACCAAGACCAAGTGGGATTCATCCCTGGAAAACAGGAATTGTTCAACATGCACAAATCAAACTATGTAATTCATCATATCAACAAAAAGAAAGATAATTATCACATGGTCATATCAATTGATACTCAAAAGGTAGATGACAAGATTCAACAGCTATTTATAAGAAATGTCTTCCAGAAACTGGTAATAGAAGAACAATTTCTCAGCATAATAAAGAATATTGATGACAAACCCACAGGTAACTTCATTTGCAATGGGTAAAAGCTGAAAGCTTTCAACCTAAAATTAGGAAGCAGACAAGTATGTTTACTAACTCCACTATTACTCAACATACTCCTCACAGTCCTTGCCCCTGTGAACAGACAATAAGAGATATAAAACGTATATAGATTGGAAAGAAAGAAGTCAAATAATCATATTTGCAATATTTGCTGATGACATGACTATATGCCTTAGAAACACCAAAGACTATCTCAAAAAACTACTGAAAATAATTATATTTACTAAAGTATCAGGATATAAAATTAATACACATAAATAGCTGGTATTTCTATATATTCTTTTTAATTTAATTTTTTAATATTTATTTTTCCTTTTGTTGCGTTTGCTGTTTTTTATTGTTATTGTGGTTATTATTGTTGTTATTGATGCTATCATTGTTGGATAGGACAGAGAGAAGTGGAGAGAGGAGGAAAAGACAGAGGGGGAGAGATAGACACCAGTAGACCTGCTTTACCGTTTGTGAAGTGACTCCCCTGCAGGTGGGGAGCTGGAGTTCAAACCCAGATTCTTAAGGCAGTCCTCCATTTCTATATATTAATATGGAGTCAGAGGGGAGAGAAGTCAAAGATTCAGTCCCATTTACAACTGAACCAAAAGTAATAAACTACCTAGGGTGAATCTTATGAAGGAGGTGAAAAGCCTGTACAATGCAAATATAGGATACTGTTAGAAGAAATAGGAAAGGACACACAGAAGTAGAAGAACATTTCTTGTTCCTGGATTGGAAGAATGAATGCCGGGATAGCCTGAGGGTACTTATTCCTGAGCTAGTGCTCTCTGGGTTGGAGAGAACTCAACTGGAGCCGATCTAGGCTGCTGCGTGGGAGAGGGATCAGGAACTCGTGCCGCACTAACTTCGCAGGAGATACACTCTGGAACTCTCGGAGCCGGAAAGCAATTTCCAAGTGTCTTTAATCAGTAGAGCATCTGTTTTTATACTCTCCAAGTAGGGTGGAAACAGGATGTGATATAGAGAGAGTGGAGTGAAAAGTGACTGGTGGAAGATCAGGGTGTGACAAGGAGAGGGGGCGGAGCAGGCGAGAATCCTATCACTGAACCACCAATGCCCTGGAGGGAGTGTGGTGCTTTATGTAAATGTAAAAGTGATTTATGTAAATAGACCAAAACTTTGAATGGGATTAAATCTATCCCTATATAGGCATATGGTTAAGCAGAAGCCAGGGGGAGCTGGCATACTATCCAACAAATGAATATTATTAAAATGGACATTGGGGTCATGTGGTGGCACACCTGGTTGAGCGCACATGTTACAATGTGCAAAGACCCAGGTTCGAGCCCCTGGTCCCCACCTGCAGGGGGAAAGCTTCACAAGTGGTAAAACAGGGCTGATGCTGAGGAATTATTCTGATGCAGTCTCTGCCCCCAGGTTTTACCATGCCCCGCGAAATCCTAGCAGTGCCCCCCTTCAACCAATCCTGCCCCCACACATCACCCCTGGTTGTTGCCCAATAAAAGCTCTCTCACTTCCCCCCCCTCGTTTTCTCTATTGGCTCTCTCTGGGATCTCTCTCGGCTCTCTGTCTCTCTCTCAGCGCCCCTTCCTTCTTGCCCGGTGGTGAGGTAGGGGACGGCCATTGTCAGCTGACTCCACGTGGCCTGAGCCACCCCCCCACCCCCCCATCCTATAATAAAGATTCGTGTACCCCATTCGCTCTGGACCTCCTCTCTCTCTCTTCTCCGTGGCGCAGCCCGACACCTGGCCACGACTGACACAGGGCTGCAGGTGTCTTTCTCTGTCTCTGTCACCCCCTTCCCTCTTGATTTCTGGCTGTCTCTGTCCAATAAATAAATATAAAAAAGGTCATTGTACCAAAAGTAAATTACAATTTTAAATTAATCTCTAGTAGTACTCCAATGTTGTTTTTCAAGCAAATTAAACTTGCCCAAAAATTTGCGTGAAACCACGAAAGTCCGTGAATTGCCAAATCACTACTGAAAAAAAAAAAAAAAGTAAACATATGATGGAATCATGCTTCCCAACTTCATCTTATAGTACAAAATAATAGTATTCCAAACAGTATAATACCAGATAAAAAATGGACACCTGGATCAATGTCATAGAATTAAAAGCCCAGAAATGAGCCCACACATATGTAATCACCAAATATATGACAAAGGAGCCCAAACCATTCAGTCTGGTAAGAAGGTCTCTTCCACAAATGTTGCTGGGAAAATCGGCAGACACACGTAGAAAGTGAAGCTAGACCACCACCTAACACCATACATCAAAGTCAAATCAAAATGGATTAAAGTTCTAGAAACTAGACCAGAAACTCTAAAATTTACAGAAGAAAATTTCCGTGAATCATTGCAGGAACTTCACATCAAAGACGTATTTGGAATATTAACCCCCTGGGTACGGGAAATGAAAGCAAGAATAAGTAAATGGGGCTACGTGAAATTAAAAACCTTGTACACATTCAAAACAAACTACTCAGGGACAACTAGTCAACCCAGTAAGTGGGAGAAGATATTAGCACATCACACATCAGGCAAGGGACTATTCTCAAACATTTATAAAAAATGGTACATATATATATATATATATATATATATATATATATATATATCAAGAATAACCTAATTAAAAAAGTGGGTCAAAATGCTAAACATATGTGGAATACAGAGAATTGAGTATATGTATGTATAAAAACAAAATGCCAACCTCTGTCTAACTGTGGAGAACTATAATGGCCATCTATGGGGGTGGGCACAATGGGGACACAGATCTTTTGTGACAGGGGTGGTGAAAAAAATAAAATGAGTGAGAAAGAAAGGGGGGGGAGAGAGAGAGAGGAATGTGGCTCTCCTAATGTAGTCTCCCTCCTACATTCCACCCCAACAAGTTAATGTATCCATCAGTCAGGCTCTTTGAACTCTACACTTAGGGCTTTGAATGGAGTTTTCATTGTGGAGGTCTGAGTCACAAAATTTATAGCCTTAGGCATTAAATTCTAGGGCCTTCCTCAGGTGCAGTTGTAAATGTGAAAGAGAAGATAAGTTCTAAACATTTCTTTTCTTTTTGTTTGTTTGTTTATCTAACCTTTTTTAATGTTTTTCTTTAATTTTTATTTATAAAAAGGAAACACTGACAAAAACCATAGGATAAGAGGGGTACAACTCCACACAATTCCCACCACCAGAACTCTGTATCCCATCCCCTCCCCTGATAGCTTTCCTATTCTTTAACCCTCTGGGAGTATGGACTCAGGGTCATTGTGGGATGCAGAAGGTGGAAGCTCTGGCTTCTGTAATTACTTCCCCGCTGAACACGGGCATTGACAGGTCCATCCATACTCCCAGCTTGTCTCTTTCCCTAGTGGGTAAGGGCTCTGGGGAAGAGGAATTCCAGGACACATTGATATAGTTGATATAGTCCAAAGGAAAGTATGATAATGTAGTGAGCCTACAACCAGCATCACATTCAATGATTAGGTGCAGCTGGGATCAGGCACAAGAAGCACACCTGGTTAACGCAAGCAAGTTACCTGGGTTCGAGTCCCCACCAGCAGGGAGAAAGTTTTGCCAGTGAGCAGTGTTGTAGATGTCTCTCTCCTTTCCTTCTTGATTTCTGGCTGTTTATATGCAATAAATAAATAGATTTAAAAGGGGGGTTCTTCCCAGGGAATTCAGGTTGGCAACTTGTTAGCATCTGCAACTTGGTGGCTGAAAAACATTAAGATATAAAGTAGAACAAATTGTTTAATAGTCAGGAACCAAAAGGTAAGAGTATAGCAGATGAGATTTGGGGGTTTTATGTTGGAAGGAGCTAGGAAGTCTATTTTAGGCATATTCCAAGGCACCTATGAATTTACCAATGTGTCCTGGAGCCCCACCTTCCCAGACCCTTCCCCCCCTAGGGAAAGACAGAAACAAGCTGGGAATATGGATTGACCAGCCAATGCCTATGTACAGTGGGGAAGCAATTACAGAAGCCAGACCTTCCACCTTCTGCACTGCATAATTATCCTGGGTCCATGCTCCCAGAGGGTAAGGAATAGGGAAGCTTCCAATGGAGGGGATGGAGTATGGCAGTCTGGTAGTGGGATCTGTATGGAATTGTACCTCTCTTATCCCACAGTCTTGTTGATTATTAAGTCACTCATGAAAAAAGAAAAGAAAAGAATAGAATAGAAAAAGGCTGGGAGTTGCTTCACAAGCGGTGAAGCAGGTCTGAAGGTGTCTATTTTCTCTCCCCTCTCTGTCTTCCCATCCTCTTTCCATTTCTCTCTGTCCTATCTAACAACAACAATAATAGCTACAACAATAAAATAACAAGGGCAACAAAAGGGAATAAATAAATAAATAAATATTTTAAAAAATAGAAAAAAGGTTGCATACTATCATCATGACTATTTAATATAGTCTTTTTATTTTATTTTTTTACATATTCTTTTTTTTTAATTTTTAATTTTTTAAAATTTATTCCCTTTTGTTGCCCTTGTTGTTTTATTGTCGTAGTTATTATTGATGTCATTGTTGTTGGATAGGACAGAGAGAAATGGAGAGAGGAGGGGAAGACAGAGAGGAGGAGAGAAAGACAGACACCTGCAGACCTGCTTCACCGCCTATGAAGGGACCTGCCTGCAAGTGGGGAGCCGGGGGCTCGAACCGGGATCCTGACGCCGGTCCTTGAGCTTAGTGCCACCTGCGCTTAACCCGCTGCGCTATATCCCGACTCCCAATATAGTCTTTTTAAAAAATATTTATTTATCTTCCCTTTTGTTGCCCTTGTTGTTTTCATTGTTATTGTTGTTATTGATGTCGTCATTGTTAGATAGGATACAGAGACATGGAGAGAGAAGGGGAAGTCAGAGAGGGGAGAGAAAGACACCTGCAGATCTGCTTCACTGCCTGTGAAGCGACGCCCCCACTCCTGCAGGTGGGGAGCCAGGGGCTCGAACCCAGATCCTTTTGCAGGTTCTTGCACTTCATGCCACCTGCACTGAACCTGCTGCACTACTGCCCAAATCCCTTAACATAGTTTTTGATGTCCTAGTTACAGAAATTTGACGAGAGAAAGGAATAAGAGGAGCACACATTGGAAGAAAATCAAAGTTTTTATTTGCCGATGATAAAATAGCAATAGGTTGTGGGGCTTCAGCACATGCCAAAGCAGTGCACTACCCATGTGAGCTATTCTGCTGTTTTTAACATTAAACTATAACATGAAGGAAAACCCTCAAAGAAAATGATTGTATAGGCTACAGTCTTGACATTTTCACAGGAACTTAAACAAAATAAAATTACTCCTGAGTATTAAAACATTACCTCAGATAAATAATTTGTCCAAAATGTCTTCTAAACTTACAAACACACACTATTTACAAAATAATTAATTGGGACAACCGCTCTCAAGACTTATTAAAAACTGATAGAACTATAAATATTGAAGGTAATTATTGTGAGATCTTGAGAAACTAACCACATGACTGGTGTCCCCTAAATTATTATTTTCCTAATACTAAAACTGTAAAAGCTATCATTAAAGCAATCACTTGAAAACACCAATTTTGTTAAAGCAGAGCATTTTAGCACAGTGGCATTTGAACTGGACCAGTCAAAGCAGAATAAAGGCTGAGAAAAGCCAAAAGAAATATACAACAGAGGAAAAGTAGGAATAATTGAACTAGTTGTTCATTTTTACAAATTTGAAATAACTCCGTGCACCAGTATTTATATATGTGCACACAGGTTTCTTCTGTGAAGGGAGTCTTCCCTCTCTGTATCTTCTGGCACACATACATACTGCTTCTCCAGGAGTTGCCTGTCATACCACATTAACCCTGAAGATCTGGATGATTTATATTTTCATATCGCAATTTGATTGTTCCTCATCAGGGATATTGAGACATTGAATCTTTTAAAATAAATAAATAAAGGGAGTCGGGCGGTAGTGCAGTGGGTTAAGCACAAGTGGTACAAAGAGCAAGGACCAGCATAAGGATTCCGGTTCGAGCCCTGGCTCCCCACCTGCAGGGGAGTCGCTTCACAGGCGGTGAAGCAGGTCTGCAGGTGTCTGTCTTTCTTGCCCCCTTTCTGTCTCCCCCTTTTTTCCCCATTTCTTTCTGTCCTATCTAACAATGACAACATCAGTAACAACAACAATAATAACTCCAACAACAATGAAAAACAACAAGGGCAACAAAAGGGAAAATAAATATTAAAAATAAGTAAATAAATAAATAAAACACTGAATATTACCAGAACTTATTTGTTTTGCTCCTAAATGTGAATCTGGGCAATACTATGTCTCCTGTGTAGTCTGAGGACTTTAGTTCCTTGTATGCCTCACTTTTATTGTCATTTCTCTCTTCTAAAGTTGATGAGGGGCTAGGGAGACAGCATAATGGATATGCAAACATCTTTCATGCCTGAGCCTCTATAGTCATTAGTTCAATCCCCAGCACCATCAAAACCTAGAACTGAACAGAGCTTTTGTTAAAATAAAATTATAACAACAGCAATAAGTGAATGAAGTTGGAGGAATAATCAAGCTAAAACTTTTTTGCTTATAACATATTTAGTATTATGTAAACTGCTGTACAAATATCGAAAATAAGATAAAACATAGCTAGCATATATTTAAAATTTTTTGTTTGATTAAACTCAACAAATCTCATTTAATTATGGGGAGGTCAGGTAGTGGCACAGCTGGTTAAGTTTACAGTGTGCCAAGGAGACAGGTTCAAGCCCCTGGTCCCCAGCAGCAGGGGGAAAGATTCACAAGTGATGAAGCAGGGCAGCAGGTGTCTCTGTGACTCAATTCCTCTCTATATCCCTCTCCCTTCCCAATTTCACTCTGTCTCTGTCCCATAATAAGTAAATAAAATATATATTTAAAGAAGATGTAATTTAATTGTCATTTATTTATTTTATTTCTTTTTTATTTAAGAAAGGATTAATTAACAAAACCATAGGGTAGGAGGGGTACAATTCCACACAATTCCCACCACCCAATCTCCATATCCCACCCCCTCCCCTGTTAGCTTTCCCATTCCCTATCCCTCTGGGAGCATGGACCCAGGGTTGTTGTGGGTTGCAGAAGGTAGAAGGTCTGGCTTCTGTAATTGCTTCCCCACTGAACATGGGCGTTGACTGGTCAGTCCATACTCTCAGTCTGCCTCTCTCTTTCCCTAGTAGGGTGGGTCTCTGGGGAAGCAGAGCTCCAGGACCCATTGGTGGGGTCGTCAGTCCAGGGAAGCCTGGCCAGCATCCTGATTACATTTGGAACCTGATGACTGAAAAGAGAGTTAACATGTGAAGCCAAACAAATTGTTGAGCAATCATGGACCCAAAGCTTGGAATAGTGGAGAGGAAGTGTTAGGGGGGTACTCACTGAAAACTCTAGTGTACTTCTACTTTTAGGTATATATTTTTCAGTAGTTTACGGATACGTGTGAACATATGCTCTCTCTCACAGAAACTGGTGTATATCTAGGTTTTGGGACTTTGTTAGAAAGTGAACCACCTGAGATGAAATTAGAGTATACTATGAAAGGAAAGGTCTCACCGAGTAATGAAGCTGAAGGGTTGTCATTCCACATGTGAAGTCTCTTGACACAGTCTGAAGTGAAGCATGTTGATGTTCTATAAATTTTATTTGTGCAGAATTGACTTTCTCTACCACCTTTTAATTGCAGCAAGTGAAGCATATGTATTTATCATGTGTACACTTTATAACTTTAAGAAATGTACATTTATACCTGTGTGTGTAAACAATGGGTTAAAGAAACAGTACAGGGAGTCCTGCAGTAGTGCAGTGGGTTAGGCACAGGTGGTGCAAAGCGCAAGGACTGGCATAAAGATCCTGGTTTGAGCCCCAGCTCCCCACCTGCAGGGGAATCGCTTCACAGGCGGTGAAGCAGGTCCGCGGGTGTCTGTCTTTCTCTCCCCCTCTCTGTCTTCCCCTCTTCTCTCCATTACTTTCCATCCTACCCAACAACAACGACATCAATAATAACTACAATAACTACAACAATAAAACAACAAAGGTAGCAAAAGAGAATAAATATTTTTAAAAAAGAGAGAGTACAGAGTGTTTGGAGCACTATATACTAAGTAATATTAACATGTCAGGTGTTGAATACATTATAAAGTTACACAAATTAACAACTAATTAGCACTGAGACAAACATTCATTCACATTAGTCAAATATGAATTAATTTTACCATCTTATACTTTATACCAAAAAACACTGTATAAATTAGAAATGACTATAGGACTGTATAGATGAGTGTTCATATAGCCTTACAGAGACTCTCAAAGAAAATGTCAATTTGGGCCCACTATTGAAATTCAATCTGATTACCAATTTGAAGTTTTAAGTGCTTAGATTGAAGGAACATATACTCAGAACTATGGTCTATGCATCAAAAAGCTTGAGAGATTCTATCCATTTTCACCTTCTCATATTAATTAAATAGTGATTTATGAGACTATAAATTAATAGGAGTGTCTATTAACACTATTCCCACCACCAAAGGTCTGTGTCCCTTCCCCTTAGCCCCATCCCCCCCCCCCCCCAGTGAAGCTGAACATCTACCCTCACCCTCCACCCAGAGATTCTTACTTTGGCACCCTACTCCAAACTCAGTCATATTCTGTTCTGAGTTTCCTTTTCTGTTCTTCTTTCTCAACTTCTGTTTATGAGAGGGATAATCCCATATTTGTCTTTGTCTTTCTGACTTAGCTCACTTTATATAATTTCTTCTAGCTCCATCCAAAATGGGTCAGAGAAGACGGGTTCATTTTTCTTAATGGCTGTGTAGTATTCCATTGTGTAAATTATACCACAGCTTTCTCAGCCATATATCTGTTGTTGGGCACCTGGTTTGCTTCCAGGTTTTAGCTACTGTGGATTGGGCTGCTATGAACATAGGTGTGAACATATCTTTTTGGTTGGATGTTACGAAGTCCTTGGGTCCACCTGTATGTTAGCTGTCAAACTCATGCAAAAAACTAACAAAGTCATGGGCCCCTTGGAATGTAACTATAATAGACCTACCAGCTTGTTCCAAAACGGAAACCCCAAATCTTCATCTGTAATATTCTTGCCTTTAGTTTTATGAGTAGTCAGCAATTTGTTCTGCCTTATATTCTGTTTTTCAGCCACCAGGGTCCAGGTGATACCATGATGCCAACCTGACTTCTCTAGGCAGAAGACTCCACCAATATGTCCTGGAGCCTTACTTCCCCAGAGCCCTGCCCCACTAGGGAAAGAGAGACAGGCTGGGAGTATGGATCCACCTGTCAACATCCATGTTCTGCAGGGAAGCAATCATAGAAGCCAGACCTTCCACCTTCTGCACCCCATAATGACCCTGGGTCCATATTCCCAGAGGGATAAAGAATAGGAAAGCTATCAGGGGAGGGGATGGGATATGGAGTTCTGATGGTGGGAATTGTGTGAAAATGTACCCCTCTTATTCTATAGTCTTGTCAATATTTCCATTTTGTAAATGAAAATTTTAAAAAGAAGAAATTAAAAGTAAAAAAAATAAATAAAAGTAGTTAAGACACTTGAAAGTAGTAGGTATGACTTAGAAATGAAGAAAAGGCAAGGCCAAAGAAAAAATGGGCAATATAGATGCATAGATAGATACAGATGCCTAGTTATGGAAATAAATTCTCAACAGAGGGCATGGGGACACAGAACTCTGGTGGTGGGAATGGTGTGAAAGTAAACCTTTGTTATCCCATAATTTTGTAAATCAATATTAAATCACTAATAAACATTTTTTTTAAAAAAACAAACTTAGTTGAAGATCTGTTTTTAGGAAAGCTGTGCTTGTGAGGTATTTATTCCAATTTCCCCTTTTTGTATAGAAGCTGGCATTATTCTCAAAACACAATTGTTTTATAAATAAATGAAAGCACCTGTTTTTGAGAGCTAAAAGCTAACAGACAAAAAAAAATTGAGTTTTGCCTTTACAAAGCAAAGTGCCCATGTTGGAGGGATAATAAAACATGTCTATCCGCTGACCCTATGCACACAGCAGTAAACTCAGACCACTTTGCAGCAAGTCACCTCAGAGAGGTAAAGGAATCATTTAGCTTTTTCACTCAGGAAAAAGATCTTTTGAGAAAAAGAACTGTATACACCACTTGAACAAACGACATATAAGCTTCCTAGGTAAAATTATGTTTTGAACATCAAAATGGTTTAATATAGTCAATGAAAGTAAACTCAATAATATAAAAGCTAAAGTTAAACAACTTTGGGGGGGGCGTACAAAGGCACAAGAGAAGTGAACAAATACCAACTTAACTCTTAGTCTTAGAGAAATTTCAGATGATATTGCAAATACAACAGCAGAGAAATAGCTCCATTGGATTGTGTGTTGCTGTGCCATGTGCATGGCCTGCATTTGAACCCTGTCCCCACTGCATACTGTGCTGTGTGGCCTCTCTCATGCTCTCTCTGACTATCTCTCTCTCCCTTTATCATATATATAAACATATATATATTTATATATAGAAACATATATATTTATTATAGATAAACTCTTTATCATATATATGTAAACTATATATGATAAAGAGAAATAAGCTATAAAAATAGCACAAAATATTTATGAAAATAAAAAAGCTCCACTTTATAAAATTAAGAAATGGATTGAAAAATAGAGACCAAATAATTTCCCAAGCAAAAATTAAAATGCTAAACTTATAATTAATCCTCAGCATATTTTATTAATATTTCTATGAACAGGGAAAAAAAAGAGAGAGAAAGAATTCAAGCATAAAAAGATATTTGTAAAACCTAAGGGAAGTATAAAGATAAGCAGCATTTGCATTGCTTTTTTATTTGCTTATTTGTCATCACTGAGGTTTCACTGCTCTTGGCCAACATTTTCTGGTAGCTAAACAATAGTGAGAGGGGGGAAAATACATCCTAGCAATAGCACCAGGCTGGGTTTGAACTTGGGTTTTTTGCATGGCAAAGCAAGCACACTATCCAGGGGAACTATTTTGCTCAACCAAAAGTCAAACTTTTTAAAACCCAGTTAATATGAAAACCATATCAATAGCAATTCCAGAAAGGAAAACCACAGTAAAACAGATGGTAACTATCCAAACAGGAGATTTTGAATTCAGTGAGGATGTCATTCATCAACATTAACTGAATAAAACTTGAATTTATATGTACAGAAAAAATAACAATCAAAAGTAAAGTTAAAAATTAAGAATGTGCAAGACATCATAAAACTATTATATATATATGTATATATATACATATATATATATACATATACTGGAAAATAACTAAAAAATAATTCTTCCCCAGCTAAGCTAATGAGAAGATAAGACTTGGATTTTAGAAATTAATATTTTTAATCCAAATGTTCAATAAAGGGAATTCACAGGATGACTGTGGAATGTCAAGAGACCAAACAATCTCTAATCAATTAAAGGATCAAAGAAAAGGTTTGGAGTTTTTTGGAAAATTAATGATTAAGAATGCAATAACTTTGAGAAGTAAAAGAGAAAACATTGTTTTTGGATATCTATGCTAAAAGCAACATAAATAGTAGTAGCCCAGACTTTTAAGCAACCTTTGGTGACCAAAGATAGATAAACAGCTTAGAATATCATGGGTTACATACACAGTGGAATATCATGCATCTTCTAAAAATAAGGAGGTTAACTCCTTTGCTAGTAAAAAAAAAAAAAATCTTTCTTTTAAGGCAAAGAAACATCTTTAAATGGCCATGAAACGCATACATTGGTTCTACAAAAAGTAAATATACTCTTAGTAAAATTCAATTTGACAATGACTGAAATGTATATGGTCATGTTAATGTTCTTTCTGTGCTGGTTGATTTGCATATTTTAGAATCAATCCATCACGAATGTATACTTATAATCACATTTATGAAATATACAGATAATTCTTGATAGTATAAAAATAAATATATAACTGGTCAACAAAGAAGTCAAAGACCTGGTGGGAAGGCATCATGACAGAAAGAATAGAGAAACCATGAAAATGTCAGAGACAGAAGTAGACAACAGGAGACATGGACCAGCTGGTCCTGCTATTTATTATCTCCTCATACAAAAACTATAAAATACATGGGAAATACATACAGAATCTAGCTTGTATTTTAAGCTAAGATACAACAAGAAAAGATATAAGCACAGAATCCAGGTGATAAGGACACATATATTTTCGAATCCAAGGTAGAAGATCCACTCTTACCTTGCTGTCTGTTTTACTGCCTCCACTTCCACCTGTCCTTTGGTATGATTTATGTGTCTTCTGTAGACTGTCCTACCCAGCCCAGTCTAGTTTGGGTAACTTCCCTATTTCTCCAATCTGTCCTGGCTTCTGGCATTCCCTGGTATGATCCAGAGCTGTTGACTCTGACTTGATTAAAAATGTGTGTACAATTTTAAAATACTGGAGGAAAAGAAAATACAACCTATAAACCATGTAGAAAGAGAAGAAGCAACTTAAAAAACAGGCATGGTGGAATTTATTTTCTGGCATATGCAGGTAAAGGCATGGAGAGGCTCTCCATTTGCTGATCACAGACTACAGATTACTTTTCCACCAGTTGTTGACACACCTAAAATCTCATCATTATGGTTTAGTAGAGCATCAGGAATATAACTTCAGAAACACTTAGGTCACTGCAGGCCCACTCAAATGCAGACTGCTGGGTGAGGTATTCATTAAGAATCATAATGGGGAAAAAAGGAATTCACCTGCAATGATGAACCAAGATAGCAGTTTGAAGAAAATGCCAAATTCAACAGAATTATAAATTAGTACAGTACTAATGATACTCACTAATGTGAAAAAGGTTGTGGAATAAAATTTCAAAAAAGGCAAAGCAACTATGATAGAAATTTATTTATAACAGATATCAGAGAAATAAAGAATATAGCAACTGATTTAAAATATATAGTAAAGGATAACACAAAAACCAAAGTGGTGAGATAAGTTAAAAATAAAAAGACAGTAAAAGAAAAAAATAATTAGGGCAAAATAAATAATGTAAAAGAATTGTAGAGCAATATTAAGAAAAATACCATTTACATCATAGAGATACCAAACAGAGAAGAGATGAGAAAAGGGACATAATTTATTTGAAAGGGGAGTCGGGCTGTAGTGCAGCGGGTTAAGCGCAGGTGGCGCAAAGCACAAGGACCGGTGTAAGGATCCCAGTTTGAATCCCAGCTCCCCACCTGCAGGGGAGTCACTTCATAGGCGGTGAAGCAGGTCTGCAGGTGTCTATCTTTTTCTCCTCCTCTCTGTCTTCCCCTCCTCTCTCCATTTCTCTCTGTCCTATCCAACAACGACAACAATAATAATAACTACAACAATAAAACAACAAGGGCAACAAAAGGGAATAAATAAATTAATTAATTAAAAAATTTTTATTTGAAAGGATAGCAGCCAAGATTTTCCTAACTTAAAGCAGAAGATTCTCAGATTTAGAATATCTAGTAACTCCAAAAAAAAAAAACCAAAAAACCAGACTTAAACTTACTGAAACTCGATAATTAAAATGGTAAAGAGCAAATATAAAGAGGGAATATCAAAAACAGCTAGAGAAAAAAACAAAGAGTTGCCTATAAATAACTTTCTCTCAAACTATATTATAAGGCCTTTAAACTGTATTACAAGGCCATTATAATCAAAACGGCCTGGTACTGGAACAAAAATAGTTACACAGACCAGATGAACAGAATTAAAAGCACAGAAATAAACTCCCACACCTATAAACACTTAATTTTTTTATAAGGGGGCCAAAAGTATTAAATGGAAGAAGGAGGGACTTTTCAAAAATTGGTGCTGGGAAAACTGGGTTGAAACATGCAGAAAAAATGAAACTGAATCACTTTATCTTATCAGAAACAATTCCAGATGGATCAAGGACCTGGACGTTAGACCAAAAACTATGGGATTACACAATAGTGAGGAGCTTCTGCACAGCAAAAGGAACCGCTACCCAAAGAGACTCCTCACAGATTGGGAGAAGATTTGTACATGCCATACATCAGACAAGAGGCTAATAACAAAAACATATAAAGAGCTCACCATAAATAGCAACAAAATAGCAAATGACCCAATTCAAAACTGAGGAGAAGATATAAACAGAATATTCATTACAGAAGAGATACAAATGGCCAACAAATAAATGAAAAAAAAAATGCTCTGAGTCACTAATTGTCAGAGAAATGCAAATAAAGCTAACAGTGAGGTACCACCTCTTCCCTGTGAGAATGCCATTCATTAGAATAAGTAGCAACAGCAAATGCTGGAGAGGTTGTGGGGAGAAAGGATCCTGCCTGCACTGTTAGTGGGGATGTAAATTGGTCCAACTCCTGGGGAGAGCAGTTTGGAGAAACCTCACAAGGTTTGAAATGAACCTCCCTTATGATCCAATAATTTATCTCCTAGGGATATATCCTGAAGAGTCAAGCCTACCTATGCAAAAAGACATGTGTACACCTATGTTCATAGCAGCACAATTTGTAATAGCCAAAATCTGGAAGCAAGTCAAGTGCACAGCAACAGATGAATGACTGAAAAAGTTGTGGTATATACACACAATGGAATACTACTTAGATATTAAGAAGAATGAGCCCACCTACTCTGACCCATCTTGGATGGAGCTAAAAGGAATCATGTTAAGTGAGATACACTAGAAAGTGAAGAATGACTACAGGATGATCCCAGTCATCAACAGAAGTTGACAAAGAAAAACAGAAAGGGAAATGCAAAGCAGCAATTTACTGAGTTTGAAGGATTACACCAAAGTAAAAATCTGGGGGGGGGGGGTGGTATATACTCAGCTTTACTGTGGGGGGGGGTACACAGACCTTTGATGGTGGGAATAGTGTTAATATACACTCCTATTATTTTATAATCTCATAAGTCACTATTTAATCAATATGAGATGGGAAAAATAGATTTAACATCTCTAAACTTTTGATGCCTACACCTCAGTTCTGAGTATATATTCCTTTAATCTAAGCACTTAAGGTTTCAAATTGGTAACTGGATTGAATTTTAACAGTGGGCTTGAAATGTTAATAGATTTCTAATAATGATCTTTTAAAAAGTATTAAATAACCTATAGCCTTAGACCAGGGAGACCAGAAACAACTGGTCTTGTCAGTATGTAAGGTACAGTTAATTACAAGTAGCATTAAATGGCATAAATCATGGTAAGATCTTATATAGTATTGTAAATACTAACCATGGGATTTTCAAAGTAAACCCAATTTCTTTTTTTTTTAATTTTTCATTTATAAAAATGAAACATTGACAAAAACATGGCATAAAAGGGTTACAACTTCTCATAATTACCACTACCAGACCTCCGTATCCCATCCCCTCCTCTGATAGCTTTCCTATTCTTTATCCCTCTGGGAGTAAGGATCCAGAGTCATTATAGGATTCAGAAGGTGGAAGGTCTGGCTTCTGTAATTGCTGCCCCACTGAACTTGGGCGTTGGCAGGTTGATCCATACTCCCAGCCTGCTGCTCTCTTTCCCTAGTGGGGCAGGGCTCTGGGGAAGCAGATTTCTTTTTTTTTTTTTTTTTTTTTGTCTCCAAGGTTATTGCTGGGGCTCGGTGCCTGCACCACAAATCCACTGCTCCTAGTGGCCATTTCCCCCCCCTTTGTTACCCTGCTTGTTTTACCATTGTTGTGATTGTTATTATCATTGTTGTCGATGTCATCATTGTTGGATAGGACAGAGAGAAATGGAGAGAGACGGGGAAGACAGAGAGGGGGAGAGAAAGACAGACACCTGTAGACCTACTTCACCACCTGTGAAGTGACCCCCCTACAGGTGGGGGGCCAGGGACTGGAACCCTGATGCTTACACTGGTCCCAGTGCTTTGCGCCATGTGCGCTTAATCCACTGCATTACCACCCGACCCCCCGGGAAGCGGATTTCTAAATAACTTGCCTTCTTAAACTCTAAGACAACAAACAACCTCCCCCATTCTCTATAAAACCCATATTTCTCCCAGTCCTAGAACCTCTAATGTGTGGCTCATTTTCCTTCTTGCTTGTCTTGATCCATACCATTTGATACTGTATGTGCTGATCTCAACCCAATCAATGCAACAAGTACCAGCCGTGACATGTTTCATTCTAGTGTCCAGAGACACCAGGCCTGGAATGTCAACCCTTCAGCTCCATTACTCCAGTGAGACCTTTCCTAGCTCATAGGACTCCTTAATTCCACATTAGATGGCACACTTTCCAATAAAGCCACAGAACCTAGATATAGACCAGGGCCCATGAGCTAGAACATATGTGCACGTGTCCATAAGTTAGGGGAAAATGTACACCTTAAAGTAGAAGTGCACAATAGTTTTCAGTGACTCAATAAGTGCAACAAGCAAGTAGAAAGACCTAAAAAAGACCACAAAAATACTTAATCAAATAGTTTCTACTTAGAATTGATACCCTCCTCATATACAACCTATTTCACTTGCCTCAATCACTGTAGCCTTGTCAGATGAAGTAAGGACTACAAAAGCTGGATAAGGGCAAGAGATCAACATAATTTAATTATGGCTCTTCTGCTCACTACCAGGCCACTTCAACATATGGGGCCCTACTCAGAAAATCCTGGGATTCCTTAGCACATATGATGGACCTAGACCTTTAACAGATCCCTCTCTCCACTGTTAATGGTCATCTCCATCAGGAACAACATCATGGACATGCTTGTGGGCCCCTACAGGACCTGGCCCTCAAGGTGAAATAACAATGGTAGGGACAGCCCCACTCTCTGAAAGGAGGCTGAGTCAACATACTTTGCCACGCGAGGAAGACTGGTACTGAAATGAGCCTAGACTGTTCCTAGATATGACCATGGAATGTGAGCTCACACCTACAAGGATGCAGAAGTTACACAGGCTCCTGTGCTGAATATGGGTCCCACATCAAATCGATGGGGCTTAAAGTTACTGGTATTTATATACTTTCCCAAGGTTTGGGATCTATTCTCTCCTCTGACCCAGCTTTCTAGTCTTGTTTCCAAATTTGACATAATCTCCCTCAGACAATACCTTTAGCCTGCATGCATGTTACCTGCCAGACTCAGGCAAAATTTTGTAAATTCATAGGCCCCTTGGAATATACCTAAAATAGAACTGCTAGCTTTATCCAAAAGGGAGACCCAAATCTCATGTGCTCTGTTCTTACCTATAGGTTCTTGACCATTGAACAATTTTTTATGGTTTACAGCTTAATGCTTTTGAACCACCAAGCTGCAGATGCTACCATGATGCCAATTTGACTTCCCTGGGCAGATCACTTCACCAATGTGTCCTGGAACCCCACCTCTCCAGAACTCTACCCCACTAGGGAATAATAGAAACAGGCTAGAAGTATGGGTCGACCTGCCAATGCCCAGCCAGGAAACAATTACAGAAGCCAGACCTTCTACCTTCTGCACCCCATAATGATCCTGGGCCCATGCTCCCAGAAGGATAAAAAATATAAATCTTCGAATGGAGGGTATGGGTTGTGGAACTTGGTGGTGGGAATTGTGTGGAATTGTACCCCTCTTATCCAGTAAACTTGTAGATGATCATTAAATCAATTTAAAAAAAAAAACTTCCATGACAAAGTAGATTTTTTTAATGTAAACTCTAAACGTTAGGAGCTCTTGGATATACATATAAATATACATATACATATTCAAATTTTGGAATATAAAAGACCACAACCCAAGAATATTCTATCCAGTTATTAATCAGAGTTGAAGGAACAATGACAAACTTTTCAAAAACAATAGTCAAAGGAACTCACTCTCACTAAACCAGACCTATAAGAGAAGCTAATGGAAACTATTAAATATCCTCCTGTGGAGAAAAAAAGAAACAAAGTAGTAAGTAAAGAAAAGCAAATGAGGACAAGGCTTTGGTCTTGTTCTTCGGTTTTCTTGTTCTTCAGTACTGAAGAAATCAAAGAGGGTGGGAGAGGGTTTGCTGCAGGATGGAAATGGGCCACGGGTCTGGGACAAAGATATTGGTGTTGGGGTCGAGGGGACTGGAATGGCAGCACTTTTTAAAAACGTCAGGAATTGTACTTTTAAAACACTTACGGTCTTGTGAAGCAAGGGGAGCTCAAACATGAATAACAGCTGTTATCTAAACTTAGCAATAAAATTGACAATAATATGAGAGATAGAAGGTTCAAGGCTTTTGAAAAATAAAAAGAATAAGTTAATGATTTCCAATTTTCAACGTGACTTAGAGCTGAATATATAAATATCTCTCATAAAATGAAGTAAAAAATAACAACTAAAGTGTAATGAGCTAAAGTCTTACACTTCAGAGCAGAGGAAACTTTATCAAAATGAAAGTCAATAATATAAAGCATATTAGTTAGTGCTTGAAAGCTGTAGGAAATAAAAATACAAAGAATTGCAAGCAGTAGCTCTGGAGATGGAGTTATCAGTAAGAAATATAATGAACTTGAATGTATTAGTTCTTATTCCGTATTATTGTGTGGGTATTTGTAGAAGTGCATTTCTTTGTTTTTAAATATTGTTTATATCAAGATAACCGAATGACAAAGGTTAGCTATGGCACAGAGCCTGACTTTGCCACTTGGGAAGTAAGAGGACAGAACATAGCACTATCAGACGTAGACATGCCAGTGTGAAATATGCTCTATTTTATAAAAAGAGCTCTGGCATGTTCAAAAAAGTCTCACTTGAATTATTACTGACTGACAGATAATTGACAGAATAATTGCACTCCACACCTTCAGACAAGGCCAATTATAAAACAGCAAGCCAATATAATTAAAATTGCTTCTATGTCAGTGGTTTCTAAGAGATATAAAGCCGAACTGAAAATGGTTATACAATTCAGGTCGACACTACAGAGTGTTGAAGCACATACATCCAACATCTTCAGCTTCAGGACATAACAGTGACTTGCTGCTTCAAACCTAGTCTTGTAATTAGACAGAATGAGTATCTCTAAATAGAGTTTTTCAGCATTAAAGAGATAAATCACTCAATATCATTGAAAAGTTACCACTGCTGAGGTTTATATCCTTGAACTGATCCTATTTTTATTATTATTTGTGGGAGATTAAAAAAAAACCTCTATGGGAATTCACTCCTAACTGAAATTACTTGAAATTGCCTTTCAGTTGATTGAATAAACATATTATTGATTTCTCCTTCTCTAAGAATGAAACTTCAATTAAAACTATTACATGACCTTCATTTTTAAGTAAAGAATATGCAGTGCACAAATGCCTTGATAAGTTTCTCTCTCAAAATATGATAGAGTTATGCATCAACTTACTGTGCTATTATGATTAAGAATATGTCATACCATAAAAATTTGCTTGGAAGACCTTGACACATACATAATACTTCCTAGAATATGCTTTACATTCCAGCTTGAATTATTTAATGTGGGTAAATATTAAATTGAAGACTAAAGAAGAAAAATAGAGGAAAAGATACAAGTATTTTTTATTTTATTTTATTGAGAATAAAAAAATCATAAAAATTAGATAAGAGCAAGCTCAAGTTTATTATTAGCAGTGATATATTTCAAAACATTTACTGGTAAATTTTAAGAAGCCTCTTGATTTTTCTCATTTGTTATTGATGGATACAGCAAAAACACATTTCTTGAATTAAACCTTTAAGATCATTATCAACATGAATTACTTATACAAGCTTTCCCCTACAAATTTGCTCTTTATATCTGTGAAGTGAAATGGAAAACAGAATTCATGACTAGAGAAACTCTTTAAGAAATAAAAATAACTTCCACTATAAATCCCCAGCTATTTGTGGAAACATTTATTCAGTTTTGCCTATGCATGTGTATTGGCTGGTTGCATAGGCTTATTATAAGTCTCTATTCTACTTCTGGAAAGGTCATCTCTCTGCTTACAGTTAGCATCAGCTACTTACATACTCTTCTCAAATTTATTGATTTTATTTCCTCTTTTATTAAAAAAAATGTGCTACAGTAGCTCTACCAAGGTTCATATAATTGGTAAGAAAAGAACATTTATCTTTTATCTATAAAAATGCTTTTACCAAGCTTGTGGCAATAGTCTCTAAAAGAACGGGAAGGTAGAGTAAATGACTATTGGAGAACTGTACTGCATCAAAGCAAAGAACTCTGAAAGAGAAGGAGAAGAGAGGGATTGGCAAGGCTGCTGGTATGGTGTTTAATGGTGAAAGTGAATCTAAATGTGGGATGTTTTTAAGAAGCCTATCATAGGAAGGTAAGAAATTCTACTCCTATGCCAACAACTATTACAGTAAACCATTAAACATCCAATAAAATGATAAAAAAAGAAACTTCAAATCATAAAATACTTAGTGAAGGAAAGAAGTTGAGTCAATAGTGGAAATAAATAACTTGGGTGGAGGTTTATAGCATAATGGTTTTGCAAAGAGACTTTCAAGCCTGAAGCTCCAAAATCACCCTGTTCAATCTCCTGTACCACCATAAACCAGGGCCGGCAATCTGTCGGTAAGTTCACACGTATCCATAAACTAGGGCTAAGTATATACCTGAAAGCAAAAGTACACACAATAGTCTGCAGTGAGTACCCCCAACACTTCATCTGCACTATTCCAGCCTTTAGGTCTATGATTGTTCAACAATTTGTTTGGCTTTGTATGTTTACTCTCTTTTCAGCCACTAGGTTCCAGATGCCAACATGATGCCGACCAGACTTCCCTGGACAGACAACCCCACCAATATGTCCTGGAGCTCCACTTCCCAAGAGATCCACCCTACAAGGGAAAGAGAGAGGCAAGCTAGGGGTATGGATAGACCAGCCAATGCCCATCATGTTCAGCAGGGAAGCAATTATAGAAGCCAGACCTTCCACCTTCTGTATCCCACAATGACCTTGGGTCCATACTCCCAGAGGGATAAACAATAGGAAAGCTATCAGTGGATACAGAGTTCTGGTGGTGGGAATTATGTGAAGTTTACCCCTCTTATCCTATGGTTTTGTTAATGTCTCCTTTTTAAAATAAATTTAAAAAATAAAAACAAACAAATAACTCACACAGTCTTTAAAGTTAACTTGAGTTTTTCCTACTAACATACCAGAGGCAGAATTATTGATGAAGTGATATAATACTGAGGTAGACCCAGGGATGAAACAGTTAAAGACAAAAACTTGAAGTTACAAGGCTAATTGAATTCAAAGATAGGCTGGAGGCCAGTAGGAGAATTGGATTCCCTTCTTTTATTTCAGCTGCTGCGGCCTAAAAAATCTGAGTGTGTGAAAGCATCTGTTGGCTTGATATCACCACAATAATGTGCCAAGCATATAGTTAAGGTCTCTACATCACATAATTTTTTGTAATTTAAACACTGCTGATCATTTATCATATTCTTTTAAGCATATTAGTAGTCTGATAATTTGAAGGAATCTTAGATGATAGGGATATATTTATAGATTTGTACAAATCATCAAAAACCACACTTTGATTAATAGAACTAAAAATCAAACCCATGCTCACTCAATATAAACATTTTTCTTAAAAGTTTTATTGGTGAAATAACCGTTGTTCGAAGACCACTCCCACCATGAGATTAAGTCTTTCTCCACCATCATTCACCGTGCCCCCAATATGCTCTCTGCATTTTTTTTCACCCTCCAGCCCCCAAGAACTTAGCTTCGCTGTCATATACCACATCCTCACCAAGTTTCATTTTGTGTTTTCCCTTTCTTTCCTTGTTACTTAGGGTTCAACTATGAGAATATTCGGTATTCATCTTTCTCCTCACTTTCCTTACTTCAGATCTTTCCTTCAAGTTCTATCCAAGATGAGGTAAAGAAGATAACTCCTTTTTGTGTGTGACTGAGGAATATTCTTTGTGTATATAGGCCACAACTTTATTAGTCAGTCACTCACTCACCTGTCCATATGCATCTGGGCTGCTTCTGTGCTTTAGATATTACAAATACAGATGCTACCAACATAGATGTCCATGGATCTCTTTGAACAGGTGTTTGTGTGGTTGGGGGCTAGTTTCCCTAGGAAAGGAATTGACACAGGGTACATACGTTTTAACATTCTCAGAAATCTCCAGACTGTCTTCTGCAGGGATCCACCAATTTACATTCTCAGCATCCAGCCAAGAGTTACTCCCCCCCCGCCACACACACACATTCTCATCAATAACTGCTTCTGTTCTTTCTAATGTATGACACTCTCACAGGTGTAATAGTGGCATTTCATTGGTGTCTTTATTTATATTCTGATTAACAGTGGCATTGAGCACTTTTTCCTATGTCTATTGACCATATGGATCTCTACTTTGGTGAAGATTCTACGCGTGTCCTCTTCCTGTGTTTAAAGTGTGTTGTTGCTGCTGAGTTTTTGTTCACTGTTCATGTATGAATAGTTTAGTTATTAGCCCTTTATCTGATCTATAATATGAAAAGGTCTTCTCTCATTCAGTTGGGTGCTTCTCTGTTTTGGTGATGGTTCCTTTTGCTGAGCAGAAGCTTTTCAGTTTGATATACTGCCACGCGTTTATTTCTTCTTTTGTTCTTCTTGCTGGTAGACTTGATTCTTCTAAGACATTACTTTCTTTCTTCTCTCCCTCTCCCTTCCTTCCTTCCTTCCTTCCTTCCTTCCTCCCTCCCTCCCTTCCTTCCTTCCTTCCTGCCTGCCTGCCTGCTTCTTTCGTCTTTTCTTTTTTTAATTTTCACCAGGGTTATTGCTGGGGCTCGGTGCCTGCATGACAAATCCATAGCTCCTGGTAGTCATTTTTTTTCCCTTTATCTTTTCTCTTTCATTCTTTCTTTTATTGACTGGCTTTTTTTTCTTTATTTTGTAGGATACAGAGAAATTGAGAGGGGAGAAGAAGATAAAGAGGGGAAGAAACAGGGGAAAAAGTCTGCAGTCCTTGTTTTACTGCTTGTGAAGCTTCCCCCTTCCAGGTAGGGAGCTGGGACTCAAGTCCAGTTCCTTGCCCATGGTAACTTGTGAGCTTCACCAGGCGCACCCACTCCCTTAGATCAAAGACATTTCTAAAGCAAATATCATGGAGTATTATGTGATGCTTTTTTTTTTTAATGTATGTGATGTTTGCTGGTCTAATGTCCAGTCTTCAATCCATCTGAAGTTGAAGTGTGTGCATGATGACATGTGATAGGTAGTTTTCATTCTTCTGCATGTTTAAACCAAATTTTCTCAACAGCATTCCCTGAAGAGACTCCTTTATCTCTTAAATGTTTCAAGCCATCTTGCCAAAAATTAGCTGCCTGGAGGTGTGGGAGCTTACTTCTAGGTCCTGAACTTATTCCACTTAACCATGTGTCAATTTTTCCTCCAGCACCAGGGAGTTCTGACAACATTATCCCTGGAGTAAAATCTGAGAAAATGTGGTACCTCCACCTTTCTTCTTTATCTTTTTTCAGAATTACTCTGGCAATTATAGGTATTTCTGGTTTGAGATAAACTTTAGAAGTTTGTGTTCTATTCCCTTGAAGAAACTTGGTGGAACCTGGATAGGATTAATAAGGACTGTATTCAATCTCTATATGATTCTGAGTAGAAATAAAAAGTTCATATTCTAAAGCACTCTGTTCTCTTCTCTTATATTAGTGCATTCCACTATTTATCAGAACTAAGTAATTAACACTAAAAAAGGAAATACAATGTTTAACATACTCATTTTTATTTTCTTAAAGTTTTCTACTTGATAATTTAAACATTAGTGTTAAATTGACTTAATATTGGTTTAGAATACTGTAACATTTTAGGAGTCTAATTTAATAACTACACATGTATATGAAAACAGCACACTGATTGGCAAAATTGCAGAATAACTACACAGCAGTAACCCACATATATTTAGTAGACTGTCTATAATATTTTGGCCACATTTATCTTTAGTCTAGTGTGGATAGAGGAGAAATATTATTGATGGTGTGTTTTTTTTACTTCATTACACACCTTGTTTTGGGAAGCACAAGCAAAAAGTTTCTCATGGACTACTGAGGGATTTTTTTTTCCATGTTGTAAAAGAATAATAATACTCCTTTTTTGCCTGAAACTCCTTTATTACCCTGTGGATCAGAATGCTAAAGTGTTAGCAGTCCCAGTGCTAACGAGTTATTTGTGTGTAGTGTTTCACAGCAAGTTGGCATCTTCTTTAGGAACATAACCAGACCCAACCTTCTGCACCCCACAATGACCTTGTGTCCATACTCCCAGAGGGATAAAGAATACTATCAAGGGAGGGTAAGGGATACAGAGATCTGGTTGTGGGAATTGTGCGAAGTTGTACCCCTCTTATCCTATGGTTTTGTCAATGTTTCCTTTTTATAAATAAAAAAATTTAAAAAAGAAAAATATCCAGGAGTCAGACTAAGATTATTTTCTTAACAGTAGAGCAAATGTCTAAAAACCAGGAAAAAAAAAAGATCCGCCTTGAGAAAATTGTCAAATACCCAACATGTTCTTATTTTTAGTCATAAATGTATTGCTTTGTTAGCTTTTGGAAATCATCAGGCAATACAGTAATGTGTCAGGCTCCAAAATTAACATTCAAAAGTCAGTGGCATTCCTCTATGCAAACACTAAGTTAGAATAAATTGAAATCCAGAAGTCAATTCCTTTTACTATAGCAACAAAACCAATAAAATATCTAGATGTAACCTAACCAAAAAAGTGAAAGACTTGTATACTGAAAATTATGAGTCACTACTCAAGGAAATTGAAAAATACACAAAAAAGTGGAAAGATATTCCATGCTCAAGGGTTGGAAAAATTAATATAATCAAAATGAATATATTACCGAGATCCATATACAAATTTAATGCTATCGCCATCAAGATCCCAACCATATTTTTAGGAGAATAAAACAAATGCTACAAATGTTTATCTGGAACCAGAAAAGACCTAGAATTGTCAAAACAATCTAGAGAACAAAGAACAGAACTGGAGGCATCACACTCCCAGATCTCAAATTGTATTAGAGGGACATTGTCATCAAAACTGCTTAGTACTGGAACATGAATAGACACACTGACCAGTGGAATAGAATTGAGAACCCAGAAATAAGCCCCCACACCTATGGACATCTAAACTTTGACAAAGGTGTTCAGACTATTAAATGGGGAAAACAAAGTCTCTTCAACAAATAGTATTGGAAACAATGAGTTGAAACATGCAGAAGAATAAAACTGAACCACTATATTTCACCAAATACAAAATTAAATTCCAAGTGGATCAAGGACTTGGATATTAGACCACAAACTATCAGATATTTAGAGGAAAATATTTGCATAAATCTTTTCCACATAAATTTTAAAGACATCTTCAATGAAATGAATCCAACTACAAAGAAGACTAAGGCAAGTATAAACCTATGGGACGACATCAAATTAAAAAGCTTCTTCACAGCGAAAGAAACCACTACCCAAACCAAGAGACCCATCACAGAATGGAAGAAGATCTTTACATACCACACATCAGACAAGAGTTGAATAACCAACATATATAAAGAGCTTGCCAAACTCAACCACAAGAAAACAAATAAACCCATCCAAAAATGGGGAGAGGACATGGACAGAATATTCACCACAGAAGAAATCCACAAGGCCGAGAAAACACATGAAAAAATGCTCCAAGTCTTTGACTGTCAGAGAAATTAAAATAAAGACAGCAATGTGATACCACTTCACTCATGTGAGAATGTCATACATCAGTAAAGGTAGCAGCACCAAATGCTGGAGAGGTTGTGGGGTCAAAGGGACCCTCCTGCACTGCTGGTGGGAATGTAAATTGATCCAACCTCTGTGGAGAACAGTCTGGAAAACTCTCAGAAGGCTATCAATGGACCTACCCTATGTCCCTGCAATTCCTTTCCTGGGTATATATCCTAAGTAACCCATCCAAAAAGATCTGTGTACACATATGTTCTTGTCAGCACAATTTGTAATAGCCAAAACCTGGAAGCAACCCAGGTGTCCAACAACAGATGAGTGGCTGAGCAAGTTGTGGTATATATACACAATGGAATACTACTCAGCTATAAAAAATGGTGACTTTACCGTTTTCAGCCGATCTCAGATGGACCTTGAAAAATTCATGTTAAGTGAAATAAGTCAGAAATAGAAGGATAAATATGGGATGATTCCCACTCTCAGGCAGAAGTTGAAAAACAAGATCAGAAGAGAAAACACAAGTAGAACCTGAACTGGAAGTGGTGTATTGCACCAAAATAAAAGACTCTGGGGTTGGGGGGGGGGGGGGAGAATAGAGGTCCAAAAAGGATGGCAGAAGACCTAGTGGGAGTTGTACTGTTATATGGTAAACTGGGAAATGTTATGCATGTACAAACTATTATATTTATCATCAAAGGTAAAACATGAATTACCCAATAAATAAATTTTTAAAATAGAATAATAAATAAATTTACCCAAATATAGATACTTTTATCTTTGAAAAAAATGATAAAATCATCTCCTTTGCCTCATCTTGGATGGGAGTGGAAGACATTATGCCAAGTGAGACACTTCACAAAGAGAGTTCAAATTAACTCATTCATAGGTGGAGTTTAAGAAAAAAATATAATAAAATCATTTTAATAAGAATTTAAATGACCACAAGGGTCAGGTGGTGGTGCACTGGGTTTCAATGCACAATATACAAAATTCAAGGACCAGCACTAGGATGCCGGTTTGAGCCCCAGGCTCCCCATCTGCAAGGGGATCACTTCACAATCAGTAAAGCAGGTCACAGGTATCTATCTTTCTATCTCCCCTCCCCTCTCAATTTCTCTCAGTCCTATAACAAAAGAGCAAACTATCCAATCTAAGGTGGAATCACTAGTTGTTCAGCGTTAGGTCCATAGATCATGGAGGTCTACTGTAGTCTTTATTTTAATATCCCTGAAGATACAAAACTCACTGCTTCATAGCACATTTTGTTAGTAAATTCTCATTGACAATAAAAGTTTTTATAAACTGATATTTTTATTCTTAGGCTTCACAGAAATTTAATACTGGCGTTGTTTCCTAGAGTTCTACAGAAACTTGTTGTTGTCTGGGTTGGTACCATTACGTATATGAAAGGTTATGTTTGCATCAGATTATCTCTAACCCTGAGGACAAATCTTGAGTTTCTTTACCTTCTCTCATCAATAACATCTTTTCCATACCTATCACTATTTCTGCAACTCTAACTCTGATAGGGACAGAGTAGAAGTGCTTCAACTTTTGCGCTGTGTTTTGCTCATCTATTCTCCCAAGGAAGTCAGAATGCAATCATAAAGACATGTATTGCAGAATTGGAAGTAATATTGGAGTAGCATTTGGAAAGGCAAAAATCCCCAGTTAATTGCTCTGTTAGAATGAAAGCTCTTTTCATAGCTCAAAAGGCCAAGTTTCTTAACATGGCCACGTTTCTTAACATGGCAAAGACTTTTGGCATTAGCTCTTTCTTCTCACCCTCTTAATTGCATCGCCTGACAAATCATGACAGCTGAGGCTTTAGCACTGCTAACTTACTTATAGTCTGACGATATGTTCTCTCACACCAGTATTTTGGGTCATACCATTTTTTATGCTTGAATAAATTTATTCTCTTGAACAATACTTGCAAAAATTCATAAAACTGTCTTCTTTTCTGTGAAGTCTTTTCTGATCCCTAAGGGAGGCAGAGTTTTTTTTTTCTCTCTCTCTTAGTATTATGGCTATATTGCTGATAAAAATGACTTTGTATATGTGTCAGAGTGCTTCCTTAGACTGTGAACTCATTTAAGGAAAAGGTCAGCTTTTCTTTTTTTTCTCTAGAAGCCTCTGAGGATAATGCATTGTTTATGCTCAATAAATGGCCTCTTGTCACCAAATCACAATATTAAACGCAAAATCACACTTCTTATGGTAATTATTTTCATCTACTATGATTACAGCAATAAATGTAACTGAAAACAATTGTTATCTTGGGAAAGACTAATTTCTTTCGTATGGTCAAAAGAGCCAGATCTAAGTTTTTTAACTACTTTGGATTACACATTTATGGGCTTTATCTGCTCTAATTCAAATGATGAATTTCTCTTTTTAAGTTTTGCCTTGTTGTCATCTGCAATTCTTTCTTTCTCTCTTCGTTTTTTCTTTCTTTCTTTCTTTGTTTCTTTTTTTTTTTTTACATCCAGGGTTATTGCTGGGGTTTAGTACTAGCACTACAAATCCACTGCTCCTGGAAATCATTTTTCCCATTTTATTGGATAAGACAGAGAGGTCGAGGGAGGAGGGGAAGACAGAGAGGGAGAGAGAAAGACACCTGCAGACCTGCTTCACCGCCTGTGAAGCGATCCTCCACTGGTGGAGAGCCAGAAGCTCGAACCTGGATCTTTGTGAAGTTCCCTGCACTTAGTACTATGTGTGCTTAACCAGTTGTGCTTCTGCCTGTCCCTCCACATCTGCAATTTCTATAATCTCTACAATTTATTTTGATCTCAGTCCTCCTATTTATTTCTGACTTGTTGTCTAGAGATGCCAGAAGTTGGCATGCAAGTGCTTGGCGCTATAATGTCATCATTGTCCTTATAACCGTCACCATCTTTACTGTACTTGCTCCTGCTTCTTTATGATCTGATCATCTGAACATTTATTTTTGCCTTTTTTAAGGCTATTTTTATCAGTGATCTAATGGTGATTTAGAAGATTATAAGATAATAGGGGTAGTATCTTTCACCACCAACGTTCTGTACTCTCATTCCCCCAAGGAAAACCACCACCATACTTCTTCCGAGAGCTGAGGGATTGGTTGATTATTTTTTATTGGCAAGTTCAGGTGTTTCAAGTCTCTCTATTCAACATATAAGTGAATCTATCTCTATTTCCACGATCACTATTATGTATATGCTATATGTTGATAGTGTAAATGGTTCAACATTCTCATCTTTATTTTATTCCTCACTCTCATTACAGTTAAATGGATATGACTTTTGAAAAAAATGATATTTATTTATTCCCTGTTGTTGCTCTTGTTGTTTTATTGTTGTAGTTATTGTTTTTGTGTAGTTATTATTCTTGTTATTGATGCCATCATTGTTGGATAGGACATAGAGAAATGGAGAGAGGAGGGGAAGACAGAAAGGGGGAGAGAAAGACACCTGCAGACCTGCTTCACCTCCTGTGAAGGGACTCCCCTGCAGGTGGGGAGCTGGGGGCTCGAACCCAGATCTTTATGCCAGGCCTTGCGCTTTGTGCCACATACACTTAACCCACTGCGCTACCTCCCTGGCTCCCTTATGGATATGACTTTTGCTGTGTTACTTTTTTTAAATTAATTGATTAATTAATTTATTTATTTTTGCCCCAGGTTTACGGCTGAGGCTTGGTGCCTGCACTTTGAATCCACTGCTCCTAGAGGCCATTTTTTCCCCATTTTGTTGCCCTTATTCTTGTTATTGTTATTGTTGCTACTGGATAGAACAGTAGGATAGAGATAACTCGAGAGAGGAGGGCAAGACAGAGGTGGGGAGCTACCCCTCTGCAGGTAAGGAGTCAGAGGCTCAAACTGAAATCACTAAAGGAGTCCTTGGGCTTAGGGCCATGTGCACTTAACCCACTGTGCTACCACTGGCCCCTGTTGTGTTATTTCTGAAAGTGTCAGGTGTGGTGTTTCTACTTCAGAATTTCTCTGTGTGTGTGTGTGTGTGTGTGTGTGTGTGTGTGTGTGTGTGTGTGTGTGTGTGTGTGGAGAGAGAGAGAGAGAGAAGGAAAGAGAGAAAGACAGGGAGAGAGAGTGCGGGGGGTGGGGGGAGAGACCATAGAACCAAAGCCAACAAAGTGTTTGGAGAACAGACCCAAACCTGGGTTTATCACATTTAAGCTGCACACTATCCAAATGAGCTACTTGCCCATCCCCACAGTTACTTTTTTGACCAAATGAAACATCCAAAAGCATGAACAGAAGAAATTCCCCAATAAACGTTTTCATAGACAACTCTTCTCATTCCCCAGCAGGGAAGGAAAGTGTCATTGCCCTAAAGCAGTTAATGCACCCACACATGAGTTAAAAACCTCTTGACAGCTTTCACTAGCACATGAGACTTTGAACTGGGTGCTGGTGTTGTGGAAGTGGAAGTGCCATTTCTACTTCAGCAGCTAAAGCCTAATGACAAGTCGGAACGCAGACTGTGTGACAGAGGGGCAAGTTTATTTTCCTGAAGGCAGGCCGTTGATAAATATAGAATGCTCTTTGCAGGTCTAATGATTTTCAACTTACAAAAAAATCTATGGTGCTGTAATAACTTGAGACCTTGCATGTGAAGAGAGAGTGTTTCATATTTCTGTAAGTAGACAGAAGACGGCAAGAAGAATCTGGGTTCTTTAGCGATATTAGTCGTGGGTAGCATACTATTCAAGCCCCTCCTGAACACAACTTTCATACATAAAGACAAAGGATATCTCAGTTCATGTAATTATTTTCATAGTGTGTGTGTGTATGTGCATGTGTAATTATTCTATTAATGAAGATAAACAGAAAATACAAGCAATATGAAGAGGACTGATTTGTCCATGATATGAAACCAATTCCAAATTAATTTATTTATTTTAGGATGACAGCTTTGGTGCTATGCTATGCAGCTATCCCTATCTCTTTCTCTGGGAAAGTTACCACAGAGAAGTGAAGCTACACTGAAAACAGTGGGAAAATTAAAAAAAAAAACTAAATAAAGAAATAAAATGACATGAAATTCATTGAAAACAACAATTCTCTTATTAAAATATAATTTAGTAAAATTCAGACTTGGACAAATATGGCAAGTAGTACTTTCAGTGAGCCTGATCACATGATTTTTTTTTTTCTCTTTGGAGGAAATTTTAGTTTAAACTGTTAAATATTTAAATATTTTAGAAATTATGTTTTCTGTAGTCTACGAAGATAAGCGACATACAAACTCTACCTTCTGTTTACAAGAAATGGGTACATTCACAAGCAATGCATTAGAGTTCAGTAGTAATGTTTAGAATAATTAGATGGTATGCAGATAATGCAAAATAAATACCTAATGAAAAAAATCAGTTTCATAGCTGCAGCGTTGGAATTTCTGTCTTTCCTTTGGTAGATGTTCCATGTGGGAAGCTAAAGGACAGGAAATCTTGGGGAAATGGGCCAGCATCAAATTTCAAAATATGTGTAATGATGTTGCTTCTCAAATTCACAAATATTTATTTATTTTAGATAAGACAGAGAGGTAGAGAAAAAGGGAGAGATCATCACATTCTTTCAATATTGTGTGGTCAAGTCTCAAACCTGGGTCATGTGCATGGCAAAGTAGTGTGGCGGTGTGCTATTTTATCAGCTGAACCTATATTTTTAATTAGTTTAATCACAGATGTGGGCATACATACCAACTTACTCATTTGTATGGCTGTGCAAATACTTTAGAAACTCAGAAATTTTAATACCACTATCTTTTATGGACATGTCAATTTTCAATTCTGTCATCCAATTCATTCCAGCATGCTGCTTGTCCCATATGTTACCTACTGCCTGAAGCAGTCATGGCGGTAAAAATTTTTGACTGATTTTTTTTTTTATCATTCCCCAGGATCAAAACTACTCATATTGGTGGTTGAGCTTAGACTTAGAAAAAAAAAAACACCAGAAGGGGGGTCGCTTCAAAAGCACTGAAGCAATTCTTTCTCTCCCCTCTGTCCCTCCCTCCTCTCTCGATGTCCCTCTGTCCTATCCAACAACAATGACAGCAATAGCAACAACAATAACAACCACAACAAGAGCAACAAAATGGGAAGGATGGTTTCCAGGAGCAGTGGACTCAGTGCTAGCCCTGAGCCCCAGCAATAACCCTGGAGAGGGAAAATAAAATCTGGCAAGTAGAATCTTTCAGGGAGTCACTAGAACCTTCCACAGCTGATAGATTTGTGAAAGCTTCAAACTCACTAAACCTGCTCTTATTTCTGATAGACTGTGAGCTCTCACTGTGATTACAGGATGGTTATACAGGTGGTCTTGAATCCAGGGAGAGTGATATTGAGATGAGTTATTTCACTCTTTTACCAAAATGTAGATTCCCCCACACCTCCCGAGGAAATGTGACAGCAACTTCTGCAGGTATTTGCCTACTTTCCAGAGTTCTGGGGATAAAAAGGTTCATTCTGTCAATTTCATCAGTACTTTAAACTCATTTTTTTATTTAATAATATTTTTATTAAAACTCCTTTTCAGATCCCTTCTCTTAAATACCTATTGCCTGCATAAGGATGTGATTTTGTATTTACCACTGATTTCATTGTACCTCAGGCCTTGTAGGTGCCAGGCTTGTAGATTCCTGCAAGTTTCTTCTTCTCACTTAAACTTAAACTGGCAAAAGATATAGCTCCATTGTACAGAAGATAATTCACAAATTTGAGGTCCTATGTGGGTTCTAAAAAGAAAAAAGGAAATAGGAGAATAAAGAACGATTCATCCTAAACCAACATTAATCTGTTATCATTTCAACAACCTCATTAGCATCTCTCTCTCTCGATATATATATATATCCTTTTTGTTGCCCTTGTTGTTGTTTATTGTTGTTGTAGTTATTGTTGTTGTTACTGATGTTATAGTTGCTGGATAGGACAGAGAGAAATGGAGAGAGGAGGGGAAAACAGAGAGGGGGAGAGAAAAATAGACACCTGCCTGCAGACCTGCTTCACCGCCTATAAAGTGACGCCCCTGCAGGTGGAGAGTCAGGGGCTTGAACCGGGATCCTTATGCTGAGCATCTCTTTTTAAACTAAGCATTGTTGAAGTAGCATTGTATTAAGTTTTAGATAGAAAAAAATGGTAGGTCAGCATCTCTGTATGCAACACTGTGATCGCCATGAAAACTCTATATCTTTGAACCTACAATTGCCTTCCTACCTGATTTGGCCACCTGCATCCCACTCTGGGAACCACCTGATGGTCCTCATGATCTAAACATGTGTTATCACTTTGTTTCTTAACCTTCCACTTATAAGTAGGGTCATCCCATCTTTTTCCATCTGATTTATTTCATTTGGTAACATCCACTCAAGGTCCATTCTATTGTCACAAATGGTAAGATTTCAACTTGAATCATATAAGTGGCTAGCATTCCATTGTGTATGTATTACACATCTTTACTAGTTACTGGTCTGTCCTGGGACACTCAGATTGCTTCCATATATTGAGTGTTATAAACAGTGTTTCAGTGAAGGTTAAACATATGTCTGTATCTTTATGAATTAAGTCTTTTTTACTTAGGTTTTTTAAGTGTCTCTTGTCTCTGTATTCTTCTGATAAAATCCATTGGTATAATAGCTAGCATTGTTTTCTTATACTTAATATTTTGAGGACTAACCATACTACTCTTTTTAAAGAGTGTATCTGTTTACCTATGGGGACAAGAAAGAACCAGTATCACACCGGCACATGTGATGTTGGATTGAACTTGGGAAAATCTAACACTTTATCCACTGTGTCTCCTCCTGGTCAAACCATAGGACTTTCTATAATGATAACACAAAGTTACATTGCCATCAACAGTGTAAAAAACGTTCCCTTTGCTTCACACTGTCATCAACGTGTGGCATTTCTTGTCTTTTCCGTAATAATCTTTCTAATTAGTATAAAAGATAGACTGTGTTTTGATATTCAATTACCTAGACAGTAGTAAAAGATCATTTTCCATGCATCTGTTGACCTTCTGTATGTCTTCTTTGGTGAAACAATTGTTAAGTCAGAGTTGAACAATGCTCTCATCTCTTTATTACTATAAATTTCTCTCGGCATTGCTCTCTTTCAAAAAAATAAATGTCCAAAAAAAATGAAAATGTCACTAATTGCAGATGATATGGAAACCATATCTTAAAGTCCTGATTACTCCACAAGAAAAAATACTAGAAATAATAAATTAATCAGAAAGATATAGTATTAAAAAATCAATATGCAAATATATGTGATTTCTTTTATTTTTTTCTCTATTGGTGCATTAATGGTTTACAGTCAATAGTAAAATACTGTATTGTACATATGTAACATTTCTCATTTTTTTTACATAACACTCTAACCAACCACCTAGGGTCCTCCTCTGCTATCATGTTCCAGGACCTAAACACTTCCCCTTCTACCCCAGGGTCTTTTACATTGGTACAATACACCAAAATTCCAGCCAAGCTTTGCTTTGTGTTTTCCCTTATGTTCTTAGTTTTCAACGTCTATGAGTGGGGTCATCCCATAGTCATCCTTCTTTTTCTGGTTTACCTCACTTAAAATGATTCCTTTAAGCTCCGTCCAAGATGATGTGAAGAAGGTAGATTCATTATTCTTAACAGTTGCGTCATATATATATATATATATCTCAGTATCACAATTTTCTCAGCCACTCATCTGGGGTTGGACACCTGGGTTCCTTCCAGGTTTTTTCCTATTAGAAATGGTTCTTCTATAAGCATAGGTATACGCAGATATTTTGGATGGATGTGTGTGGTTCCTTAGAATATATTCCCAGGAGAGGAGTTGCAGGGTCATAGGGTAGGTTCACTTCTAGCCTTCTGAGAGTTCTCTAGACTGCTCTCCACAGGGGTTAGATCAATTTACACTTCCACCAGCTGTGCAAAAAGGTTCCTTTGTCCCCACAATCTCTCCAGCATTTGTTGTTGCTACCATTTCTGATGTATAATATTCTCACAGGAGTGAAGTGGTATCTCATTGTTGTCTTTATTTGCATTTCTCTGGTAATCAATGAATGGGAGCATTTTTTTTTCATATGTTTGTTGGATTTTTTGGATCTTTGGTGAATATTCTGTTCATATCCTCTCCCCATTTTGGGATAGGATTTTTTTTTCTGAGTTTGGTGAGCTCTTTATATAAAACTTATGTAGTTTCTATATGTAAATAATGAACTATCTCAGATATAAGTGGATGCAACAAAAAACAAACAAACAAACAAACAAAAAGCTTAGACCATACAATGGAGAAGGGAAAACCTCTTCAATAAATGCTTTTGGGAAAACTAGACAACCGTACGTGAAAGAATGCAACTTGGCCCCTTCTTCTACCATACATGAAACATTCAATATTCAAGATCAAAACATAAAAACCAAAAGCCAAAATTGACAGAGAAAAAGACATAGGTAGAAAGTTCTTCAGCATCACAATCTTAGAGCTTTGTGGATTTGTCTCTAAAAACAAGGGAAATAAAAGCAAAAATATAATATATATATATTATTTTTTAAACTAAAACCTCTTATATGTATGATTCCACCACCCCAATTCTTATTTTTAACTTCTTTTCATTTCAGATAGAGTCAGAGAGAGAGAGACACTGCAGCACCATATAACTTTCTGTGAATCTTTTTCAGTTGTCATCCATGATGCTCCTGTGTGGTGCTGGGGTTCAAACCCTTGACCTTGTTCCTAGTATGGGGCATGTTACCTGTTAATCTGCTTCCTTGCTCCCCCACAAACACCCCCTTTTTTTGCTAAATATAGTAGTTGGTTCTAATGCTCATCTTCTTCAATATATTTGGCAGATTGTTTTATTGGTCTTGCTTGGTTTTTGAGAACACACAGTCTTCCACTGAAGTACTTGCAGAGTCTCAGAATTGGACAGCTAATCCCATTTTATCCCCTTTTGAAAACACATCACTTGCTTCTGGTTCACAAATGTTTCCCTCTTCTCTCACAATAGCTTTCTTTCTTTAAGTTATAAACTATGCCCTATTCGGATGCTCAGGTTATTTTAACCCTAGGCCTTCACCATAGATCTCTTTATTTTTCTAGCTACACTTTATTTTGGAGGATCATAATAAGTATCATTATTTAAATTACATTTTCTATTTATCCAATTCCATATCAGAATCCTCAGTCATACACATACACACACACACCCTGCTCCTTTAGTTTTTCCTTTTTCAACTAATGCTAAGCGTAGTATTGCAGCTTTTGAGGATAAAACTCTTCATATTCATGATGACTTTAATGTGCATAGGATAAAAGGAAAGCAAAGTAATAAAGTATCAACTTATTTTTTTATCCATACTAGGCAAGTTCTGATAATTAAAGTCTATCCTACAAAATGTATTGCAGATTCAAGTGACAGCTCATCCAGTATTAATCTCTGAAGGGAGGCTAGGTCAGCCTACACTGCCCCTTAAGGAAGATGGGTTCTGAAATGAATGTTCCCAGCTGTATCCATGAGTTGGGAACTCAGACTCACAGGGATGCAGAAGTGATACAAGCTTCTGTGCTACATGTGAATATATGTGGGCTTGAGTCAGATCAATAAGATAAACAGTTCATTGTATTTATATACTTTCTCCAAGTTTTAGAGCTACTCTGCCTTAATCCAGCTTTCTAACCCTAATCTCAACTCTGGCACCAACTTCCCAGGCAATATTTTTAGTCCACCTGCACGTTAGCTATTAAGCTCAAGCAAAAATTACTACAGATGTGGGCCCACTAGGAACATACCTAAAATAGACTTTCTAGCTTCTATCCACTCTAATATCTCTACTCCCATCTACTCTATTTCTACTTTATACTTCCTGTTTATTAAACTTTTTTCCTGCTTTATATCTTACTGCCTTTCATCCACAAAGCATCAGATGTTACTATGATTCTCTCCCAATTTACCTGGGCAGATAATCACACTAGTGTATATTGGAAACTTTCCTCTCCAGAGCCCTACATAACTAAGGCAAGGTAGAAACAGCCTGGGGGTTTGCCAATGTCCATGTCCAGTGAATAAGAACTTGTAGAACTCAAAACTTTCACCTTCTGTACCCCATAAAAAATTTGGTCCATAATCCCAGAGGAAGAATGTCAGAGGAAGGTGACCAGAGGACTCTGAAGTTCAATTCCATCAGGACCCAAAAAGAGATAAGGGAAAAGAGGAGGACATTCAGATGCATTAATAGGTATAAGTGTTACTTAGAAAGGAAGAGAAGGCAGGACCATATAAATAAAGGATATATATATATATATATATATATATATATATATGTTTATAGAAATGAAAGTCAATCCATATCTGTGTGTGAAGAGGGGGCTGGTTCTCCTCTGTGCATTGGCCAGTGACCGCAGAGGAGGGGGGAGACTGGCCACCCAGGGGATACTGGGGACACTGCAGAGTAAACCACCATTCTGGGAGAAGCTTCAGGGAGAGATCTTGTTTATTTGGTGTACAAGCAAGCAGATATACTGAAGGGTTAGGAAAAAGTTGAGGTAATCATTAAGTCACACACAATACAGGGTTAAGTATTGGCCTACCAGGTATTTGTTCATTACTGGGAAGTTACTGTATAAGGTCTGGTCATGAGCTCACCATGCATAGGTAAGCTTCTCTCTAAAGGTGAATTATGAGCACCTCAGGGCAGGGGGGGAGAGGGCAGTTAAGCAAAACCAGGATATTTGCAATGGGTTTCATGTGGAAACTTATGGCCTTTGTCCAAAAGGAATGAGGAAGTATGTGCAAGAAAGTCCCTGGTCTGGAAAATACCTTCACCAGCCATGGGGTTGAGTGGGGACCTGCCTACCTCCCCCTTCCCGTGAGAAGGGGGCTCCCGGTCAGCCCTCTCAGACTCGCATGGAAATAATGTTCTGGATTTCCCAGACAGTGGGCCTTTCCCCACATCTGTGACCTTGGGACAACTACTCCAATTTCCAATGGAGCGGAAACTTCTTCTTCTAGCGTTTGCCCTTCTTCCATAGCCAGTCAACAGCATCAGGTTGAGCCTAATGTAAAGTTTCGAGACCTCCTTTGAATCTGGAGAGGTGGCAGTCGTTGACTATGTGGGTCATAGTCTGTCTGTAGCCTCAGGGGCAGTTCGGGTCGTCTCTGGCTCCCCAGTGATGGAACATAGCAGTGCACCGGCCATGGCCTCTTTGATAGCGATTGAGGAGGGCCCATTCATAATGTGCTAGGTCAAAGCCGGGTTGACACTTGCAGGGGTCTGTGATGAGGTGTTTGTTCTTTACCTCAGCTGACTGCCAACTCTGTTTCCAAGAGTCTGGAACAGAGAAGTTCAGTGTAGGCGTAGGGGACCAGATTGGATGACAAGACGTCAAGCGTTGGACAGGGTGGGCGAAGATATCCGCGTATATTGGCAGGTCCGGTTGAGCGTAGACGTGGGAAATGAACTTAGATGATGCCGCATCCCGACGAATATCTGGCGGGGCGATGTTGCTAAGAACTGGCAGCCATGGAACCGGGGTGGAATGGATGGTTCCAGAAATTATCCTCATGGAGGAATATAATTTGGAATCGACCAAGTGGACATGGGGGCTACGGAACGGAGCAGAATGAGGATACAGAACTCTGGTAGTGGGAACTGTGGAATTATAGCCCAGGTCTCATAAATTTGTGAATCAACATTAACTATACATATTTTTTAATAGCTGCCAGAAGTGGTGTGTTAATTGTGTATCCAGCAGGCACAGAATCCCAACAATAAGCCTGTTGGCAAAAAAAGAAAAAAAAGTTTTTTTAACTATAACCACTTCTTAATCTGTTCAACTGAGGTAACAACTGTGCTACAAAGTAACAGAATTTATGCCACGTTTTTCTACTCCCAGTCTCTTCTGATTTGCTAAGGCATGAACACTCATCCTAGAAAAGCCAGTCTTCCCTGACAATCAGAAATTGGAGTTTTAAAAGGCAGAACTAAAGACAGATGGAAGTGATCTCATAGCAAGCTGCTACTTGAAATGTATTGGTCAATTTACTTTTCATTCATTTTCAGCATCATCCCAAAACTTCAAAGTCCTGCTACTTCCTGCCACCCCTTGATAATTCTGCAGAATTAAAGCTAGATATGTGAAATGGATGCCAAGATGCTGGGCTAGCCTGAGGGTTTTTCTTCCCAGGCACATGCTCTCTGGGTTGGAGAGAACTCTGCCAGAGTCAAACTAGGCTGCTGTCTATTCAGCAACATGGGAGAGGAAACAGGAACTCTCATGGCTGAGCGGGAATGCAATGCCATGCTGGCTTTATTCATCTGCATTTATACTTTCCAGGAAGGAAGTGGTAGGGTCTAAAAGGAAGTACATAGGATAAGAGGGTGGAGTGGACAAAGAGCTCCAACCAGTGGGGATTAAACCAATTGGGATTAAACCAGGGCAGGTCTCAAAGAAAACAATGACTATGTAAATATACCACAGCATTAAGCAATGCAGGGGAACCTGGGGTGACACAGATAGAAACAGAAGCAGAACTAGCCAAAGGAGAAACGTTGACCAACATCAAAAGGTTATATTGTTATAGTTATAAAATTGAATGTAACACTCCAAATGTTGTAAGCATCATTTTTTGTCTGCAGGTTGTATTTTTATAACATAAGGAACTATTTCTAGTGTCTCCTCCTTGAAGAAAATGTGGCTTAAAACTGCAAAGAGACCCTTTGGAGTAAATGTATTTTCCTCTTTTCAGAAAAGTAATAGCATCTGATCAAACTAGAGTAAATATAGAGGCATAGCTGTGTTTATTCTCCCAAGGTATTATGCTTCTCAATAAGGAAGGAATTCTTCCTCATAAGAAGCTTTCTATTTTTTATGTGCTTATGTTTTCATAATTCTGAAGAAATATTCTATTTCATTATGTACTTGCATTTGCATAATTTTTGCAGGAAAACATTGAAAGTTATCATGTGAAAAAGTCATTTCTGTAATTCTGAGATCTTAATTTGATTACTATTACTTAAGTAATAATGAATGGCCTCATTCACCTCTGCTAATGAACACATATACCATGTTTACACTATTATACATATATTTGCAAAGTACCCCACCAGCTTGAGGCTCTGACTTAAATAATCACTTTACATTTTATTGAATCTAAAGATCAGTTTTATGGAAATAGCTCACTGTTATGTAACCCAAGAAATGCTTCTTCAGCATTTTTAATTCATAAAAAAAAAGGGGAAACATCACAGGCCTTAGCTTTCTTCTTTCATTAAAGTACTATCTGAATTTTATAAGCCTAGGATGTCAGCTTCTAACACCTACACACACATATGCACTTTTAAATTTTTTATGTTAATGCTTTATTTGTTTTACTTCTACTAGGTCAGCTGATTGTCAAAATGTTGATTTACAGTTGCACACACCCCCACTTGTGTCAGCACACCACCCCATCTTCTCTTCATGGATTTAAGCATATCATTTCATTATGAACCAGGCCCTCAAAGTTTTCTCCCTCTCCTGCCTTTGCTTTGGTACAATATACTAAGTCCAGTCCGTGTTTCACTTTCTGCTCTCCATATCCACCCCTACTTTATTAGGTTCCACTAAAAGATGGCATCACTTGATATTCATTCTTCTCTTTTTGGCTTATTTCAGTCAATATGGTGTCCTCAAGTTTCATCCCAGGTGATATAAAGAAGACATCTTCATCATCTTTAACAGCTGAGTAGTCTTTCATTGTGTATATATATATATATATATATACCACATTTTTTTAACCTGATGTTGGGCATCTGGGTTGCTTCCAGGTTCTGATAATTATAAACTGTACTTCTATAAACATAGTTACACATAGATACACATAGATATCTTCGGACAGGTGTTTCTGCTTCCTTTGGGTAAATCCCCAGGACGAATTTCTGGGTTATAAGATAGGTCTATTTCTTGTGTTCCAGTAAGTCTCCAAATTGCTTTACACAAGGGTTGGACAATTTTGCAATTCACCAGCAGTGCAGAAGTATCCTTTTTTTCTCTATATCCTTCTCAACATTTGTAATTTATGTCCTTTCTAAAAAAACGACATTCTCACAGGTATAGATACATTTTTATTTTAAAGTGTGTAACTAAGGTTTTAAGTAAATTCATATTTAATTTTTTTGTTTTTGTCAAGAAAAAGAAACTTATACTCAGATTGAAGCAATTCAATATAAATGACTGGCATAAAAATTCGGGTTTTTAAAAAATATTTATTTCCTTTTGTTGCCCTTGGTTTGTTGTTATAGTTATTATTGTTGCTATTGATGTTTTCATTGTTGGATAGGAAAGAGAGAAATGGAGAGAGGAGGGGAAGACAGAGAGGGGGATAGAAAGATAGACACCTGCAGACCTACTTCACTGCTTGTGAAGCAACTCCCCTGCAGGTGGGGAGCTGGGGCCTTGAACAGGGATCCTTACACTGGTCCTTGTGCTTTGCTCCATGTGCACTTAACCCACTGCACTACTGCTTGACTCCCAAATTTGGGTTTTTCTCTACAGATACAAATGTATTAAATTTTTATTGAGCATCCCAGGAAGTTGCACAGTGGTTAGAACATTGGACTTGAAAGCATAATGGCCTGGGGCCAGGTGGTGATGCACTTGGTTAAGTGCACATATTACAGTGTGCAAGGCCCCAGGTTCAAGGCCCTGGTCCCCACCTGCAGGGGGAAAACTTCACAAGTGGTGAAGCACAGCAGCAGGTGTCACTTGGTCTCTGTCTCTGTCTTCCTCTCTCCCCTTTCCTCTCAATTTCTGGCTGTCTCTATACAATAAATAACTAAAGATAATTTTTTTTTTTTAAACATGAAGGTCTGAGATTGATCCCTTGCATTACATGTATTAGAGTGGTTCTTTGGTTCTCGATTTGCTTCTCTCATTGATAAAACAGGGTTTTGTTGTTTTGTGTTTGTTTGTTTAAGAAATGTTGTTGATAGAGATTGCTCAAGATGTTAGATAGAGCACAGGATTTACATACTTGAAGGACCTAGGTTTTGGTCTTGACATGACTTCAGGCCAGATCTGAATAATGCTTTCCTCTCTCTTCTTGATTAAGTAAATAAATAAATAAATAAATCATTAAACAGATACATTTTACTGGTGTCGCCAGGAGTTGACTCATCCAGGAGATCACATACATTACAATATGCCAGGACCCAAGCTCAAGCACCTGGCCACCACATAGGAGCACATGGGAGGGTCATGGCATTTCTCCTCTCTCCTCTCTTTTCTCCTTCTATTGCTGTTGTTGTTCTTCTCCTCCTCTTCCTCCTCCTCTTTCTCCTCCTTTTTCTCCTCTTTCTCCTCCTCCTCTTCTCCCTCCTTCTCCTTCTTCTCCTTCTTCTCTTCCCCTCTTTCTTCTCCTTCTCTCCCCCTCCTTCTTCTCCTCTCCTCCTCCTCTTTCTCCTCCTCCTCCTCCTCCTCCTCCTTCTTCTTCTTCCATCATCTATCTATCTATCTGTCTATCTATTTATCTATCTATCATCTATCTATCTTCCATAGGGGTAAAAAAGACTATTTGGAACAGTGGAATCATGCAGATACCTAATCCTAGCCCCAGTGATAATTCTGATGTCAGAAAAGAAAGAGAGAGAGAGAGAGAGAGGGAGAGAGAGAGAGAGAGAGGGAGAGAGAGAGAGAGAGAGAGAGAAAAAGAGAGAGAGAGACTGCATGGGTTATAGTGTGTTTGCATCTTAACTCCAGACTTGTGACTAGATGTGATACAAAGTATTTTTTAATATACAGTCTTTTTTTAAGCAATGAAGATAATGCTTAATATTTTAGGTGTGTCATGAGTTATAATTTAAGAGTGACTTATGCAGGGAGTCGGGCTGTAGCGCAGCAGGTTAAGCGCAGGTGGCGCAAAGCACAAGGACTGACATAAGGATCCCGGTTCGAACCCCGGCTCCCCACCTGCAGGGGAGTCGCTTCACAGGCGGTGAAGCAGGTCTGCAGGTGTCTATCTTTCTCTCCTCCTCTCTGTCTTCCCCTCCTCTCTCCATTTCTCTCTGTCCTATCCAACAACGACAACAACAATAATAACTACAACAATAAAACAACAAGGGCAACAAAAGGGAATAAATAAATAAAAATAAATTAAAAAAAAAAAAAAGAGTGACTTATGCAGAAAGAGAAGACAAGTTAATTGGTTTCTTCATTTCCGTATTGGATACTTTAGATCCAGACAGATAAGGCAGGGTGTCCCAGAAAGAAGTTTTTTTGTTTTCGTTTTTCCACCTGGTCATAGAAACTCAGTGGTTCTGGGATTTGAGGTGTGCATGATCCAGAGGCTCTTAGCTCTGATTACAATATTATATAATTTAAAGTAGACCCTGGATTCATTAATAACTTGGAAGGATGTTTAAATGTTAATATTCAATTTTATTCTTTAAATATGAATAATAGAGGTTGCTTAGCTATTAAGTATTTCAACCTCATGTCTTCAGTCTAGTTCTAAATACTTTGTAAATCTATGAACTAGTTGCTTAACTTCTGCCATGTACTCTAGTTTCATCTATAAAAGGGAATAATCAGATATTTCCCTCCAAAACTGATGTGAGAATCAAGTGAATTAATATTCACAAAACATTCCACACGCTAGGTGGCATTTAACAACTGTCTAAAACTTCAAGTTTCATTCAGATTTGCTGAGTGGTGCTTTGGCCTCTCTCTCTCTCATAAAAATAAACAAGCTTCCGAAACACTAAGCTGTGTCTGTTTGAATGGCATGTTGAGAGATCACAGCATGTTTTTATGTCAAGCAAATCTTGTGTCTGCAAACTCTCATGGAAATTGAGACATGTTTAATATGGTGCGGATATTTTATAGTAACCTGGACCATATAAGTGTAAAATGTTAAAGAGAAATAAATAAAGCTCATATAAAAATAAGTAAAATATACAAGCAAAATCTATAGTCCTTAAAGGCCAGGTGGTGGTGCACCTGGTTGAGCATGCATATTACAGTGCAGAAGGAACCAGATTCGATCCCCCACCTGCAGGGGGAAAGCTTCACAAGTGGTGAAGCAGGGCTGCAGGGATCTGTCTCTCTCCTTTTCTACCCACTCCTCTTTCAATTTTTTTCTGTCTCTATCCAATAATAAATAAAAAGATTTTAAAAAGAAAAGATATATAGTCTTTAAAAAATATTCACACATGTAAACTATTTTAGCTATTTTAAAAAATAAGAATATATACACAATATCTCTCTCAGTATTTTGTCATATATATATATATGTTTTGTGTCTGTGTGTATGTTCTTTTATATAGAAGAAGAAATACAGAAACACAGAGAGGGAGTAAATGAGATCACATGACTGGAGCTTCCTTCACTGAAGTGGGGAACTGAGGGCACACGGCAAAAAGCAAACTCTCCAGGTGAACTGTTTTGCCACGCCACATAATAATAATTTTCAGCCTGTGTTTCTCTAGTTAGGCATTCTTAATGATGTTAAAATTAAATATATAAAATGATTCATGGAAAATATCATTTAAACAAATTAAAGTATGATATAATAAAAGCAAACTTTTACATTAAATCTATATTAATGTCAAAATAAATTTTACAAATAAGACTAGATTATTTTTCCCTTTAACTTTCTTTCTTTATTTGATAGGACAAAGAAAGATTTAGAGGGATTGAGATGGGGAGAGAGAGAGAGAAGCACCTACAACCCTGCTTTATCACTCATGAATTTTCTCCCTACAAGTGAGGGCCATGAGCTTGCACCCAGGTCCTGTGCACTGTAATGTGTGCACTAAACAAGGTGCACCACCACCTGGGCCTGATGAAACTAGATTTGTATTCTGACATTCGACAATAAAATGATATTAAATGATGCCACTATTTTGAGAGCTTGTTAAATTCATCTTTCTTACTACCTTATTAAGAAGAGTGTACCTATTGTTTCCATTTTGAATTGTTAGAATAGAATATCCCACATATTCTGATTTTTTTCCTTTGAAATAAAATCATTATTATATGAGACAACTTTACCATATCTTTGTTATCATTATTTTTGTATCCTATTTCAATATCTAAATCGAGGTGTTAAAATTGGAATTTTAACTGTACTTATTACTACAGTGTATTGTTTGAGATATAAAAACTGCATGATGTCTTAAAGTGATAGCTTTGTAATTAAGACCAAGGGAACCTCTGTGGGTAACTTGTCAAGTAAACGAAGGAATGCCTGAAATAACACAAAAGACGATCCTGTATAAGTACCGCGCACTAACCGATTGCGCCACTGGAGCTCTGACAAAAGATGATCCTTTGCCATTAAAGTTCTTTCCTTTTGTAATTCTAAATTTATTTCTCATCCTTCACTTCAGAATGACACTTCTTGCAATTAAGAATGTGGCAACACACGTGTGATATGACACATCCACTGCGTTTCAGGTGGGCCAGGGCTGCAGCTGGTACAACACCCCGAAGGATTATACTTTCCAAGAGACTCAGTCAGGTGGGCTATGAACTGAGAGCTATGAATTTCATGCTGCCGGGTGACAATAAAATAAGGATTTATGTCAAGAATAATCGCAAAGCCCTAGAGATAGCTGACCGGTTAAAGCATGGACCGATACACCCACAAGTCCCAGCTTTGAGATCCGGTACCTTGTGAGAATACCTGTACCAGGTAAAACCCTCAGCTATAGTCTTGATCCCTCTTTCTCTTTGTGTACCTCCTTTTGTATGAATGCTCAAGTCAGACTGAAGGGAGAAGGCAATGATAGTGGTCATGTTCATATATATAATTTATTCTCTTTTGTTGCCATTGTAGTTACTATTGTTGTCCTTGTATTGGATAGGACAGAGAGAAATGGAGAGAGGAAGGGGGAGACGTAAAGGGAGAGAAAAAGAGAGACACCTACAGACCTGCTTCACAGCTTGTGAAGCGACTCCCCTGCAGGTGGGAAGCCAGGGCTGGAACCGGGATCCTTATGCCTGTCCCTGAGCTTTGAGCCACCTGTGCTTAACACACCTGTGGTTGTGTTCTGACGCTGGCTCTGCTCAAAAGAGAGAGAGAGAGAATCGGTCAATCACCTCTCCAGCCACAATTAAGGTTAGTGATTGAATTTCTCTGTGAAAGGACTGCAGTGACTTGTATTATCCACAGAAGTTGTGGGGCTTCACTTGAGAAATTATTGCTATAAACTGCACGTTCTGTGCTCTGATTAAGTGCAGTCTCAGCACTCCACAGAAATTCGTCATTTTATTTCACTCTTCTTTCAACTTTTGGTTTTAGTTAAGGGTTTTCGGTCAGGGTCACGAGGAGAAATGCATCACTTAAAGTGAATAGGATTCAGAGAATCAACAAGAAGGAAGCCTCCAGCACTGTTAGCAATAGAGAACAACTGAACTCTTAGGAATCAGAATGAAGGGCAAAGAGAGTTTTCTTTCCTGGTGAGTATGAGAAATACAGCAGAAAAAGGGACTGGGTGGTGGCGCACCTAGTTGAACACACACGTTGCAATACACAGGGACCCAGGTTTGAGACCCTGGTCCCCCCAACTGCAGAGGGGGTAGGCTTTGCAAGTGGTGGAGCCTAGCCCTGCTGCATGTGTTTCTTCCCCTCTCTCTCCCCTTTCCTTCTCGATTTTTTACTGTCTTTATCCAATAAATAAATAAAGATAATAAAAAAATTAAAAGAACTACAGAAGAAAGACATGCATCTGTCAGGAGTCCTTTACATGTATGTCCATATGTATGTGTATGCCCTGGCACCCACTACCAAAGCTGGAGTGTCATTCTCTTTTTTAAATTGATAACCTCTCCTCTTTCTATTCAAGTCACTCTCCTTTTCCTTCTGGTAAGCCCTGTATCTTTCAGAGAAGAACACCTGTTCTGTAGTGTTAGTTCATCTGTCCTAATCTTTATGTCCCATATATGAAGACAATCACCATGCACTTAAGATTTATTTTCCTTATTGTGATCACTTTGAATTCCATCTATATTGTCAAGAAGGCAAGAGTTTACCTTTGAAAATGGCTGAACAAAACATCACTGAGTATGTATCCTATAATTTCTTTGTCCATGGTGTCTGTTTTGATGGTTTCATTATCGTGGCTTCTGTGAATAATGCTGCATGAAACCCTTCAAACTAGTGTAGATATGCCATGTCTTTTATTTTTATTGAGTTCACATTGGCTAAGGAGACTGTACACATTTTAGAAGTACAATCTCATAACTTTTCAAATGTATGTTACCATACTATGTCTGGAACTCAAATACTAATATCCCTCCATCACACCCCATCAGACTTTACACCACCCTCTCAGCATCCTCCTCCTTCCCTCCCCCAGCCTGCTTACCTCAGTTCTCATGTCACAACTCATGTCACCTTTGCTATTATTTAGATATGTCTGCTGCATTGCTTTGACTTTTTTTTATATCCCACATAAGCGTGAAATCACTCGATGTTTGTCTATATTCTTTTACTATGTTTTGTTCAGCACAGTCTCTTCAGTTTTACCCTTGTTAACTTAAAAAGAGAAAAATAATAATAATAAGGTCAGGTCCAATGCTAATCTAAACCTTTATAGAAGACTGTTGCAATTCATCTCAAAAGGCACAAAGACATTTTAATCTGTTTGGCAGGAGAGATATTGAAAGAGATATAGCCAGATTTTTCATGCATTAGACACAAACAAAAGTGAAAATAACCTACTACAAAAAGGAAAAAGTGGGTCCAAATGGTGGTGCACCTGGTTGACCACGCAGGTTACAGTGAGCAGGGGGCAAAGCTTTGCAAGTGATAAAACAATATTGCAGGTATCTGTGTGCCTCTCTCCCTCTCTATCACACCTTCCCCCTCTCAATATCTGGCTGTCTCTATCCAATAAATAAATAAAGATAATTAAAGATGTAAAGAGGAAAAAGATACTGATGTACTATCACACCTTCCCCCTCTCAAAATCTGGCTGTCTCTATCCAATAAATAAATAAAGATAATTAAAGATGTAAAGAGGAAAAAGATACTGATGTACAAACATCCTTGGTCCTCCTTTCCCATTAGCTAAATGAAATTATCCACTGCCTACTGAAGTTATCCCGTTTTTCTCAATATTTGCAAAGGTATGAAATGTTAGTGATACAGCTGGGTAAAAAATAGAGAGAGACATCTTTCAATTTGTGCTTTAATTCTCTTCTTGAGTCCTTCTCTTCCTGTATAATTCTCCTTAAACTACTGGGTGGGGCCAAGATTAAACGGTTACATGTGAATCTGAGAGGAGTGTTGGAGATCAGACATGTATGGCTCATTTCCACTCAGGGATGTAGCCTGAAGTGAAAAGTAGTCCTCATGGAGATGGGTGCCTGTCTGAGAAGGTTGAATTTGAGTGAAGAAAGCTCTAGTGCAGAACTGAAGATAGCTTAGACAGCAGCTGCAAAGCCTCAGCAAGATGAGGGGTTAATCTCGCAAGAGGTGAGAACAAGGATAGGATCTCATCCTAATCATAGCAAACAAAGTGTCTCCACATAAAAAGGATGCAAAGGCATCTATGACACACTGTTTGCACACAGAAGAAACAATCCAATAAATTAATGCATTTAAGCTACTGCACTTCAGATTTGTCACTATCAAAGAACTGGTATTGCTATATAAAAAAGAAGAAAACTATAATAAGCCTTATTACTTTTTCATTAGAATTGGAGGTATCAGTATAAACTCGTGACTTTCAGTGGAGAAATGATAAAGTGATAATAATTAAGTGAGAGAGTATCTATTTAACATATGTATATGTCATATATATATATATATATATATATATATATATATTCATGTATAGTTATATCCCTCTAGAATACCTTAAATATCTCTAGACTAAAAAGAGTTTAAAATAAATGAACTATGTGAGATTTAGAGTGTTTCAAAATAAAATTCTTCTTTAAAACAAAAATGCATGACAAAATAATAATGAATAATTTCTATATGCTAGAAATAACATGAAATTTTGCTTTCTTTTTTTGGTCCCTGCTGTGGGCTGACACACAGACAGAGACACAAAGACTCAGACAGAGAGGGAAAGAAAAAAAAACAGCAAAGCTTCACGGACTAGGCTTGGAATGAAGCTGCACACATAGCAACCCGGTTATCTATCCAGGTGAGCTATCTTGCCAGCCTGAAATAAAAGAATTTTAAGGGGGACGAGTGGGGGTTGCATCTGGTTGAGTGCACATGTTACAGAGCCCAAGGTCCTTGGTTCTCCACCTGCAGGGGGAAGCTTCACCAGTGGTGAAGCAGGACTGCAAGTGTCTCTCTATCTCTCTCTCCCCTCTCCATTTCTATCTCTACCCAATAAATAAATAAAGATATTTTTTTTAAAAAAATAATAATTTTAAGTAGCTAGAACAGAGAAGAAAATGCAGAAATTTAGTATCGGAGCCAGGTGGTGGCGCACCTGGTTGAGCGCACAGGTGACAATGCTCAAGGACCCAGGATCAAGTCTCCAGTCCCCACTTGTAGGTGGAAAGCTTCACAAGTGGTAAAGCAGTGCTGCAGGTGTCTCTCTGTCTCTCACTCTTTCTATCCCTCCCTTCCCGCTCAATTTCTGACTGCCTCTATCCAATAAATAAATAAAGATGATAAAAAAATTTAAATTAAAAAAAGAAATTTAGTATCAATTTTAAGAGTAGTGTTTATGATGATATAGAATCAATCTGTGGCTGGAGAAAATCTGTGAAGATTGTTCTGTGTCTGTAACCACCACTTAGCTAGAGAAGACTGAGAGTGATCCAAATATTGAGCGTGTGAATTTCAGTGTATTGAGAGTGGACTTCTCTCTCAGAGGACTTTCAAGAGCTTGAGCAAATAGCAGACACTTTTCTAATTTATCTCTGTGTACCAAACATGAAGAAAGTGGATCCAACTGGATGGATATTCTCTAAGGTACCTTTTAGTTCCATTAGAATTTAGTTTAATTTATTCCAAACGGAACTGTGGTTCTCTCCCAGTGGGATCCTGAATATTTTCCTTTGCTTGTCAACTATTACATTTCATCTGGAAATGTCTGCACTACAACAGAAAGCAACATTGACAATATGTCTTGGCACCTGAATAAAACTGTATCCTGAATGAAATTTACCATAGAAATCATGTTTTATTTATTCACCTTTGCTATTTTCTAGAGTTGTATGTTGTGAACATGATATGTCTTATTAAGATAATATTAGTAAAAATGTTATATATGTGAGTGTTGGATTGATATAATCAGTTCCATTATGGTGTCTATACACATGTTCATAATATAAGCAGACAGAAACAGTTAAGAAAACAGTTGTTGAGATTTCAATTACAAGGAAATGAGAGATGATGGATGGACAGGTGATGATGATGGACAACATATCAACAGACAAATGATAAAGACAGGTAGATATTCTAATCCTAGACATAGACCTATATCTAGACCTTTCTATACTTACACACTAATATGATATTCTTTTTTTATAAATTTATTTATTTTCTCTTTTTGTTGCCCTTATTGTTTTTCATCTTTGTTGTAGTTATTGTTGTTGTTGTTGTTGATGTCGTCATTATTAGATAAGACAGAGAGAAATGGAGAGAGGAGGGGAAGACAAAGAGGGGGAGAGAAAGATAGACACCTGCAGACCTGCTTCACCGCCTGTGAAGTGACTCCCCTACAGGTGGGGAGCCAGGATCTTGAACCAGGATCATCACACTGGTCCTTACACTTTGCACCATGTGTGCTTAACCCACTGCACTACCGCCCAACTCCCTAATATGATATTCTTATTTTAAAAGAGTGGCAAAATAGAAAACTAACTCTAGCATTAATGATAGACATGCAACTGTACTTCAAGTATTTCACAAAGAAACAATTTCCTCACTCAGCTAATTATCACACCTCTCAGATCAAAAATTGAAGAACTCAGTTCAAGGAAAAATAGTGGTAGTAAGATGAACGATGAACAAACTTCTCTGCTACGCCCAGCTTTACTAGTTCACAGCAATCCTGAGTTACTGGGTAATGTTAGCATCTCATGGCACAAGGCTGACAGGAGTAGTATAAGATCAGCTCCAAAGATACTAATTAAGACTAACAAAATAGGGAAAATAGTACCCAACTATATTTAAAAGGCAAGGTCATCCTGAAAAAATAAAGCCTCTTAAGAGCTACAAGCTTCCATGTCATTTTAGAATTCAAATCAGGAAAAGCAAAAGTCTTACTTTATAACCTGAAGCTGGAAATTCGAATGGTAAATATAACAGAAAAAAAAAATGAGCTCCTCTGAAGAAAAAATATAACAAAACATTTCACAATTAGCTTTAAGCATTTCTAACAATTTGTAATCTAGAAGAATACTGACAGCAAAGAGGTTGACTTTGAGGTTGAAAGCAACACCCATCTTTATCATTCCCTGTCACACTAGAAGAAGAGAGTATCTGAGTTTTCTCAGTCTCTAACTGTCTTGAATTCTCTCTCCTACTTAGGAATCAAAGACGTAGTTTCTAAGAACACTCTTCAACACCTCTCCTTTATTATTTTCCATGTTTTACCAAAATAACATACACAAGTATTCTTTGTCCACTGCACACAAGATAATAGTTCTTTTTCACTGAAATACTTTGGGGTGGGAAGTCTATGAATAATAAACTACACTAGGGGTAATCACTCCTAGAACTAACTTGGTGAATTCACTGTGGTTCTTAAGCCTGTACTGTGGATCCAACAAAGTTATTGGATTATTATCTCGCCAGGATAAAAGATTATGATACAGTAACTGCCTTAGAAGTCTAGCAACCAAGCTAGGGAGACAATACAATGGTTATACAAATGACTTTCATGCCTGGAGCTCTGAGCTTTCTGGTTCAATACTCAGTACCAACATAAAGCAGACTGAGCTGTGCTCTCATCTCTCTCTCTCTCTGTCTGTCTCTCTCATTAAAAATAAATAAATACAATATTAAAAATAAGTCTAGCAACCTTATAATACTATTTTGTTGCCATCCCAGACCTAAAGAGGTATGGATGATCATTTATTGGAAACAAAGGATTTTCTCCTAAGTCCCTAGCATTTTATATTTCAGCTGTTACTCATTTTAATATACCAATTGGCCAGATTAGCTTTTTTTTAAGAGTTGTTTAACAGTGCTCACTATTCATGTGCTAGCTAGAATATAACTTCTAAAGAAATAAGCCAAAACTTGTCAAAATTCAGTAGAAATAGGATAACCATAATTTAAATAGTAGCTATCCTTTTCTATGTATGAGGAGCTTCCTATTAGTGCAATTACTCATATCAAGACATAAATCCTGAAAAAAACATTAGCTGCTTAGACAAAGAACTGAACGTTTATGACGTACAAATGAATAAGCTGCCAAATACATACTGACTGATATAAATAAAACCTGACTGAGGACAGATTTCAAGAAAGTAGTTTGGCTCTATAGTTAAATGAACTGATTAACGTCCTCTTGTTTGAGATAGTGGAAGGAGACATTTAAAAGATGCTGCTTAGGGAATAGCCTTAGGCTCTTCAGTGCCAATGAAGTAAGTGTATCATATGCAATATAATAGTCATCCTAAGAGTCAGGCATATAAAAGGTTTCAATAAATATTAAGATCTAAGAGTGCTACTGGCACCATCATTTGTATAAACAAGATATGGAAACCAAGTGATCCATTCATCAGTGAGTTATTTCTGTTACAAGTTGTTCATTTTAAAGGCAAGAACTCCTTAGCCACCTTGTTACTTCTTCCCTAATTCTTATAAATGGAAAATTCATACATGTTCAATAGAAGTCTGAAATGTGGACCTTATTTAATACTGGGAGCCTCAGGTATGAGAGTCTCTTGGCAGAACCATTATGCTATCTACCCTCAACCCTGATTTCATATGATGTTCAAGGTATGATTAAATAATTTGAAAACTAAATGGAAAGTAGACATGCCCCTCACATGGCATACCCATGAAATCCAATAATACTTTTTCTCAGTGTCACTGTTGATCTCCTTAATGTTAACGGACTGAAACATACCCACACGGAATTCATGTATGGACCTTCAGTTGAATAGAATAATATCAAGAGATTATACCTTTATGAAGTAACTAAGGTGCAAAGATGACAGTCTGGCCAGATAAGGGAATGTATATGTTGCCTCCAAGTCTAGGTTTTCGTTGGTATATGATAAGAATCCAGGGACAGATACAACAGGAAGTAGCAGTTCAGATTTATTGTAAGGAAGTGTGCACTTAGAGAGGAATGCAAACAAGCTTAAGGTGAACCATATACTGTTAGTTTCAGGGGTCCATTTTTAATGAGGTCTGTCTGGAATAGGCAGGACATTCTCTTAAACCACCCCCCCAAAAAAAAATTGAAAGAGTCAAAGAATCACTGTTTAAGCCACCCGGTCTATGATATTTTGTTAGAGGAAACTTACGAGATCCACCCATTTTTATCAGAATAAACACCATGAAGAGCCTTTGTCTTTCTTCTAATTTAAAGGGATGTAGTTCTTACTTTCTAAGGACTGTTAATTTCCGACACTTCTTGAGTTCTCTCCTCTCCTGCTTTTCTGCTCCCTGTCTGCTCTTTCTGACTTAGGACAGTGACCAAGTAAATTCTACTGAAGTTTAACTATTACCACCTTGAAGAAATCATCTGCCAGAGCCCTAAAGTCTCAATTTTCATGCACATTTCCCTTTGTCCTTAAACCCCCCCCCCCCATCTCCCAGTCTAGATGTCAGTTTTAAACTTCAACACAGGCCATTCCTCTAGGGAGATATCCTCCAGATTAAAAACTTCTTCCTTGCAAATGAGCAAACCAGCAGACAGACAAACAAACAAAACCCCTTAATTGTCAGATTCAGCTTTCTGGGAATAAAACATTAAAAGTCTCCCAGATTTTCAGCAGGGGAAGAGGAAAAGGAACTATTTTGAAATAAATCAAAGCACATTCTTCCTAACATTGTCTGCTCTCAAGGGAAAACAGCAAATTCTAGAGATTCCTGTGATGAAATAGTATCATAACCTAATTTTTCTAGGGATAAGAATATTCAATTCAGAATATAATCTTTCTCTTGATTCAATTCAGAATTTTTGGAATATAGCTAATATAGGCCTACTAGCTATCTACAAAATGGAGACCCCCCCCCCAACTCGTCATCTGAACTATTCCAGCCTTTAGGTTCATGATTAGTCAACAATTTGTTTGGCTTTATATGTTAACCCTTCTTTCAGCCACCAGGTTTCAGATGCTAACATGATGCCAACCGGACTTCCGTGGACAGACAATTCCACCAAATGTGTCCTGGGAGCCCCGCTTACCCAGATCTCTACCCCACTTACAGAAGCCAGACCCTTTGCATCGCATAATGTCCCTTGGGCCATACTCCTAGAGGGAGTAAGAATAAGAAAGCTATCAGGGGAGGGGATGGGATACAAAGTTCTGGTGGTGGGAATTGTGTGGAGTTTTACTCCTCTTATCCTATGGTTTTTGTCAGTGTTTCCTTTTTATAAATAACAATTAAAAACATAAAGATGCAATCATCATAGGTTTAACTACATGGTGAACATTTTTATATATATTTTAAATTAATTAATTTATTTTCCCTTTTGTTGCCCTTGTTGTTTTTCATTGTTGTTGTAGTTAATTGTTATGGATGTTGTCGTTGTTGGATAGGACAGAGAGAAATGGAGAGAGGAGGGGAAGACAGAGAGGGGGGAGAAAGACAGATACCTGCAGATCTGCTTCACCGCCTGTGAAGTGACTCCCCTGCAGGTGGAGAGCCGGGGAATCGAACCGGGATCCTTAAGTCAGCCCTTGCGCTTTGCACCACGTGCACTTAACCCACTAGGCTACCGCCTGACTCCCGTGGTAAGCATTTTCTATCTCTCACCAGTTAAATCTGAGAAAGTGGAACCAGTGGATACAAAGATCAACTGTATAAATATGCCCCCCCATAAAAGATCAGGAATCCTATATCCTTGTCATTCTTCCTGTGACATAATTTCAATTTCTTATCTTCTTTTTGTTTATAAGAAAATAAAGACATAAAGAACAAAATTGAAAAGATGAGAAAACCAATAGGATGCAGAGAGGCTATCCGGCCTGTCATGAGAATTATTCAAAACCTGAACAAATTATTGGTCAAATCACACTTAAAACTTTTTTTTATGAATTTGCAAAAATAAAGGAGAGCTTATTATTCAAAATAGCAACCAGAGTACCCCCTCATCCACCAACATTGCATTCCTTCCAAGTGGTCTTGGAAGAAAGGATGGACCAAATAAATATGCTTGGTAATTATTTAATTGAGAAAGTTAAAAAGTTGAAGATACAATAAAGGAACATTATGTTTTTTGGCAATGGGAGAAAGAAAATTAGAAATCTCAGGCTTAAAAAATTATAAGAAAAAGGCATGATCTCAATATGAAAGCAATGAAATATGGCTTGCCTTGAAGTAACTGGTATAAGAACATGAAAAGCTTTAACCTTGATGTTTTTGATATTGTTATTTAAGTGACTCTAGGCTGTGACTTCAGACCTGTAGAAAGGAAAATGTGATGATCCCACCCTGACTTCTCTGGGAAAAAGGCCTCACCAATGTGTCCTGGAACCTCACCTCTCCACAGCCCTACCCCACAGGGGGGAGACAGAACTAGGCGTGTGTGTTGAGGGTGTTTTGGATCAACCTGTCAACTCCCAATTCCAGTGAAGAAGCAGTTACAGAAGCCAGAACTCCTACTTTCTGCACCCCAAAAACAACTTTGATCAATACTCCCAGTGGGGGAAAAGTGATAGGAGGTAGAGGATAAGAGGACTCTGAACTCCAGCTCCATCAGGACCCAGAGAGAGAAGAAGAAAAGGGGAAATATTTGGATGAAGAATTGGACATGGAAGAAAAATGGGGTAAGTATGTACAAATGTAGACAGATAGCTATAGAGATAACTGTTAACCCATGTCTGTAAACTTGGGAGAACCATGGTGGTTTGTAATGGAGGGGCTTGGGATTCAGAACTCTGGTGAATCGAACAGTGTGGAACTATACTTCTGCTGATATGTAATTTTGTAAATCAATATTGAATAGCTAATAAAATATTTTTAAAAGAATATTGGATTCAACTTCAGCCTGACTTCTCCTTACCAGTGAGAAAGTTTTGTGTGTTTGTGTGTGTGTGTGTGTGTGTGTGGTGAGTGTTGGAGAGACATTGAAAGGACAGAGAAAGAGAGAGAGAGAGACTTATGAAATCTAGTTTAAGCATACCTAACTAAAATTATTCACCCTCTTTCTTTAGCAGTTGATGAATATGGGGAACACATGTTTCAAATGGCATTAACTGTAAGATGCAAGAGGGTTACTTAGCCTGCATGCTGTGTTTACCTCAGGAACAAGACAGAGTTCATTGTGTTAGACTTGCTTATCCCAACAATTACTAGTGTTTGCTGCACTTTTTAACACGTAATATACTTGTCTCATCTTCATTCTGGAGTGCTAATTTCTCCAAAGACTATGCAGCAGTGAGAGACATTCTTATTTTTGCAGGTTGCTCTGGGTCCCCCACCTCCCTGGCCACTGGCGATGGAGGGTGAAGCGGCCCCCTGGGAGTTCTAGGGTGGCTCTGTGTCAAGAGGGCAAAGTGCGCAGAGAGAAAGAAGCCATGCCAGACTTATCCAGCTCTAAGAGAAATCTCAGAGGATCATCTTGTTTATTAGGGGGATTCAAGCAAGCAGATATACCCATAGCCCAGAAAGAAGGTTGAGGTAATCATTAACCCAAACACAATGTAACACAATGCCTAGTTACATCTTGACCTACAAAGCATTTGATCCAACTGGAAAGTTACCGTACAAGGCTTGGTCATGAGCTCAATAGTGCTATTTTCTCTAGGGGTAAATTACAGGCACTTCATGGCAAGGAGGCAGGGAGCAACTGAGTAAGATCAGGACATTTGTGGTGGTTTTCAAGTTGGCCATACACAATGATTCATGGCTTTTTGTTTTAAGAAGACAGAGTGGCACACACAGAAAGGTAGCCCCCGTCCAGAGAAGCCATCTGTCATTAGTTCACAAGGTCAGGGGGGACCTGCCATTGTCTCTGCCTGCTCAGACTCTCATGGAAACAATGGTCTGCACTTCCTGGACAGTGAGCCCATTTCCCACATGTTTTCACAAGTTTCGAAATCCTTTTAACCTTGTCACATCAGAGGATAGAAATGACCATTTTTCTCTTTCCAGTATGCAGCAGTGCTATATATAATAATTAACATGGTCTCCAGCAGAGATTACAGTTGAGGAAATTATTTACTTCTTTGATGGATGCTCTATTTTTCCCCAATTCATTATAAGTTATTTTCCTCAGGTGGCTTTATAATAAGACATATTTAATCTTTTTAAAGTTATATTTATTGCTTCTCAGTCTCCAAATTAAGTTGAAATTGATGCAAGTGAGTGTGATAAATGGTTATAAATAAAAATAACTATTTTCTAGTAGGATTCATTGGAAATATTAACTATTATTTAGTGATAGTCTCAAAGAAGGTGGATTTTCAGAGTAGTTCTCAGGATTAGTAAAATAAACAGCACGATTCACCTGTCATTTTATCTGAATATGTGATAGACAAGTTTATCATGACTGTGGAAGGAATGAAAGCATTTGTTCTGCAAACACCCTGCCTGAATATGCAGTACCCATGAAATAACTCCCCAAATTAGTTCTATTCTTCTTCACCTTGAATGTTATTCTGATTCTTCTACATGCTCTGCTGAAGGTTTGTGGAGAACAGGATTATCCAAATTCCTAAGGCAAATTTGCCTCTTACGTGACAGGGGAACTACAGTGATAGATGAATAGTTTTTATATCATCAGTATCAAATGAGTTATTTTTTCTACATTCAAATTTGGGAATAGGCAATTCCCTTTGGATGCATCAGCTTCTATTTATGTGATCAGTGTGTTTAACTCTCAATCTCACCTGGATCTTATGCTTACTGAGCTGATTACTTCTTAAATCTCCTCTGAATAGGCCCAAAGTGTTATACTTGATGCAAAAGAGAGCCTCTGACTCTTCTGCACATAGGTAGGCAGTTGAAAGTAAGAAATGTTTTTCTTGTGTTGGAACACTTAGTTCTGTTCACACATTGCTGTGCACAGGACCCAGGCACAGGAACCACATTCAAGCCCCTGGCCCCCACCGTAAGGCAAAAGTTTTATAAGCAGTGAAGCAGTGCTGCAAGTGTTTCTAAAAGCAAGCTATAGTTTCAATGCAATCCCTATAAAAAATCCAAATACATTTTTAAGCAAATTGAACAAATTGTCACAAATTCGTGTAGACCCATAAAAGGCCATGAATTGCCCCGGTACTTCTGAGAAAAGGAAGAAATATGGAGGTATCTACACTCTGTTCCATAATTCCAATTATTTACTCTTTTTTTCATTTCCCATGCCCAGGAGGTTGAGGCTCCAAATACCTCTTTATGTGAAAGTCCAGACGCATTTCACTCATATTTTCTTATATAAAGTTTACATTTTTTTCTATCATAATGCCTAGATCTTTAATACACTTTGGTTTGACCTTGGTGTATGGTATATCTTGTTCAGGATCTTTGCATTAGTGTTCATCCGGCAACAGCTTTGTGTTCTGCTGGTCCTTTCCTGCTTTGAGGATCAAAGTGACATTAGCCTCAGAGAGCACGTTTTCATAGTGTTTGCCTTTCTCCAGCTTTCTAGAATAGCTTGGGGAGGACAGGTGTTAGTTCCTCTTTGAAAATCTTATAGACTTCAGCTTTTATTCTACAAAAGATTTTTTTGATGATTGATTCAATTTCTGGACTAGTGATTGGTTTGTTTAAGCTATTTACTTCCTCTTGGCTTGGCAAGTGGTACAATTCTAGAAATGTATCCATCTCTTCTAGGCTGTCCACTTTGTTTCCATAGAGATGCTCATAATATTCACCTATGATTCTCAGTACCTATCTCCCCATCTTCAGTTGTAATTTCATCCCTCTCGGTTCCTGGTTGTTTTTATCATACCTCTGCCTCCTTCGCTTTTTCTATGTCTAGCCAGTGGTTGATCTGTTTTATTTATCCATTCAAAGAACCAGCTCTTGCTTTCATTAATCTTTTGGATCATCTTTCTGGATTATATTTCATTAATTTCTTCTCTGGTTTTGACTACTTATTTCTTCTTACTGGATTTTGTGTCTCTTTGTCACTCCTTTTCTCCCTGACTCACTTGTGATGTTAGGTAGCTTATTTGAAAGTTTTGATGTTTGCCAATATGGGCCTGTATTGCTATAAGCTTCCCTCTTAGCAAAGTTTTTGTTACATCCAGCAGGGTCTGTAATTTCATTGTCTTCCAAGTAATTTGAATTTCTCTGGGATCCAGGCATTCTTCACAATTGTATTGTTGAGTCTCCATAGTTTGGGTGTATTTGTTTCTTTATGTGGTTTATTTCTTCTTTTTTATTTTATTTTTTAATTAATTAATTTATTTATTTATTTATTTAAGAAAGGAGACATTAACAAAACTTTAGGATAGGAGGGGTACAACTCCACACAATTCTCACCACCCGATCTTTCCATATCCCATCCCCTCCCCTGATAGCTTCTAACCTCACTTCCTCATGGTTAGAAAAGATCCTTTATATGATTTCAATATTCACATATTTTTAAGGCTGTCTTTGTGTCCCGGTACATGGTCAATCCTTGAGAATGTTCCATGTGTATTTGAAAAGAATTATATTCACGTTTGAGGGGGACGGCAGATTCTGCATATATCTATTAAGTTTACCACCTCTATGATTTCATTTTAGGCTTCTAATTCCCTGTTGATTTTCTATCCTGATAATGTGTCTCTTGCTGTGAGTGGTGTGTTGAGGTCTCCAATACTGTGCTTCTGTAGTTATCTCCCTTAGGTTAGTAAGTATTTTTTTTTAATATTTGGATGCCTGCATATTGGGGGCATATGTATTGAGGATGGTTATGTCTTCCTGTTGAGTTGATCGTCTGACCAATATATAATGCCCATGACTGTTGCTTTTTACCTTCTTTGCCTGAAGGTCTAATTTATCTGCTTTTGCCCTTTTGTTTGCATTATTGGCTTGGAATACCTTGTTCCAGTCTGTTATCTAGCACCCCATAACTGTGTTCAGCTCCGGCTTATGTGTTGGGAATTGAACTTGGGAACTCAAATAACAAAATACCTGATAATTCAACAAAATATGACCCAAGATTCCTTTGTAAACTCACCCCTTTTCTGTCCACCATCATAAGCCAGAGGTGAACAGTGTGCTTTGGTATAAATAAACTAATAAATAAATAAATAAATATTATTAGCTAGAAAACAACTTAGGTTGAGATTTATATTTAGGCAGCATAAATTGTATTAGTCTCAAACAGAAAGTGAGGTCTGATTTTGTGCCAAGTTGAGTTAGAGTGATATAGCAGTCTATTCATACTTGGGAGTTTTCCTGGGAAAATTATGCATATTCCTAAGGGGTAGGATGGGTATGCATAATTGGAAAACAAACAAATATCTTACATCACCTGCAGATAAAACTGGTATAAAAATAAACTAGCACATTCCAGATGCTACCATGATGCCAATCAGACTGCCATGGACAGACGACCCCACCAATGTATCCTGGAGCCTCACCTCCCCAGAGCCCTGCCCCACTAGAGCAAGAGAGAGACAGACTGGGAGTATGGATCCACCTGCTTATGTCCATGTTCAGCGGGGAAGCAATTACAGAAGCCAGACCTTCCACCTTCTGCATCCCACAATGACCCTGGGTCCATACTCCCAGAGGGATAAAGAATAGGAAAGCTATCAGGGGAGGGGATGGGATAGGATGGGATACAGAGTTCTGGTAGTGGGAAATGTGTGGCAGTGTACCCCTCTTACCCTATGAACTTGTCAATATTTCCATTTTATAAATATTTTTTTAAAAAATTGCCATGGAATTAGTGTGGTAATGAGAAGAAAGTTACCTATAAGCAAAATTAGGACCTAGTACTTTGACTCCACTGAACCTCCTTCTATCCAGCGAGGGGCCTGGGGTGTCCTTATCAGTGGAATGATGTTTTTAAGACTTTTGTTTTTCCAGTTTGTGGTTAGTAGTATGTCACAGGGTTATAAGATTATAGTGTATGGTTCCACACCACACCCACTACCAAAATTCTGTATCCCCACTCTTTGAACTCCCAAGGATAACTACCATAGTTCTCTCAAAAGCCTTAGCAAGTTTGCTTGTTAAAATTCTGTCTTAGAGGGAGTTGGGCTGTAGCGCAGCGGGTTAAGCGCAGGTGGTGCAAAGCACAAGGACCAGCATAAGGATCCCAGTTCGAACCCCGGCTCCCCACCTGCATGGGGAGTCGCTTCACAGGTGGTGAAGCAGGTCTGCAGGTGTCTATCTTTCTCTCCTCCTCTCTGTCTTCCCCTCCTCTCTCCATTTCTCTCTGTCCTATCCAACAACAACAACAATAACTACAACAATAAAAAACAATGGCAACAAAAGGGAATAAATAAATAAATAATAAATAAATTTAAAAAAATAAAATATATATATATATATATATATATATATAAAAGAATAAGATTCTGTCTTAGAGAGGGAGGGGGCAGATAACATAATGGCCATCCAAATAGACTCTTACATCTGGGGCTCTAAAATATAGGGTTTAATCCCACAGTACCATAAGCCAAATTTGGACAGTGCTCTAGAAAAAAGAAAAATGTAAAACATAAAACAAAAGCAGACTCTGTTTTGAACCTATCAAAATTAAAATAATGCAAGAATCCCTCTACTTAGAGAAAGAATGTCTCATCCTATAAACTACAAAATTTAACCAGTGTGTATTTTGTTACTGTTTCTTTTTTATTATTATTCTTATATTTATTTATTTACTTATTCCCTTTTGTTGCCCTTGTTGTTTTATTGTTGTTGTTATTATTGTTGTAATTGATGTCATTGTTGTTGGATAGGACAAAGAGAAATGGTGAAAGCAGGGGAAACCAGAGAGAGGGAGAGAATGACAGACACCTGCAGACCTACTTCACCACTTGTGAAGCGACTCCCCTGCAGGTGGAGAGCCAGGGTGTTGGTATGCTTCTAATTCTGCTTACAAAACCTTCTGTTTTGATCATCATGTTAGGTCCGCTTGTATTGCTTAACACTATGGTCTATTTACATAATCATTGTTTTAATCCCCACTGGTTCAAGCTCTTTTTCCACTCTGCCCCCTCTCCTAGTCACACTCTGTTTTCCACCTTTTAATCCCCATTGGTGTGCACTCTTTTCACTCCACCGTCTCTTCATTACATCCTGTTTTACACCCTACCACTTCCTTCCTGGAGAGTATAAATGCAGATGAATAAAGCCATCATTGCATTGCATTGCATCCCAGCTCAGACATGAGTCCCTGGTCGTCTCTCTCCTGCCGGTGAAGCTAGCCCGGCACCAGGGACTCAAACCAGGATACTTATGCTGGTCCTTATGCTTAGCACCACCTGCACTTAACCCATTGTGCTACCACCAGATTCCCTGTTGCTGTTTCTTAATCCTTAGACATAACCTCAGTTTTGGCAAGAAACAAAGGGGCAGGGTTGAATGAACAGTGTTTTTATCACTTGATATACAACAAAGTTGTGAACGGGGTGGGGCATAAAGGAAGTGGGAAAGAGAGGAGGAAAGAAGTAGGATGGGGGTTACAGGTTCAACACTGAATTTGCAGAGCAAGTAAGGTAGTGCTGACGCTTCTGTGAGAAAATGTCACAGATATAAGTTAATTTCAAATTATCATGTAAGAAATCTCAGACAAAAAAATCTTTCAAAAATAAGTCTTGATTTCTGGAAAATTATCTTGGAGTTATTTAGTTAGAGAAGTTTTATGACTTGTTATCTCTGGGATAAAAGATAATTTATACATTTTATATGATTAAAAGTAGAATTACATGTTCATTTAATTAGAACAGAAACATTACTTGAGAGGAAAAAAATAATAAGCTAATGAAATTTTAGATTTTTCCCTCTCTGATTGTTTAGTTCCTAAATTTTTCTGATAAATTTTTGGATGAAGAGGGAACCACAATTTCAAGTGTTCAATTTGTTTTCAGAATCTAATAGTGTCTAGTGCCTGTTAGACATTGCATTCTGTCATACTGCGATTTATTTTTTTAATTTCCAACACAAATTCAAGGGCTTTCAGAAAAAAAGACCTTCAGCAAGACCACCATTTGATATTTGCTTTTCTCCAAACTTTATGTGGTTTTAGGGTATTTACTTTATCAGAGAGATAAAACAAAGCCAATGCTTCTCAGAGGTTAACAATTTCAAATGTCATGATAGTTCTAATGTATCTATGATCTCGTTTCAAGTCAAGTGTAGAAAGTAATTTGGAGAATGTAGGATCTTTTTAAGAAATGAATCTAACTTCAAAGTAAAATACTAAAAAAAATCTGTATAAATTTGCAAATATATTTTATAATTATTTACTTCACAATGAAGCTCAGATATTAAGAAAAATTTTCCAGACTGCTCTCCATAGGATTCAGATCATTTATATTCCCACCAGCAATGTAAAAGTGTTCCTATATCCCCACAACCTCTCCAATATTTGTTGTTACTGTCCATTCTGCTGTATGATTTTCTCACTGGAGTGAAGAGGCACCTAATTATTGTCTTTCTTTGCTCTGTCTTAGAATCAATGTTTTTGAGCATTTTTCACATGTCTATTGGCTCTTTGGGTCTCTTCTTTGGTAAATACTCTGTCCATAACAGCATAATTTGCATTAGCCCAAATTTGGAAGCAGCCTGGGTGTCCAATAATAAATAAATGACGGAGAATGTTTTGGTCGATATATACAATGGAATACTACACAACTATTAAAAATGATTTAGTCACCTTCTTCATCTCATCTTGGATGGAGCTTGAAAGAATCATATTAAATGGAATAAGCCAGAAAGAGAAGAATGAATATGGGATGATCTCACTCATGGGCAGAATTTAAGAACCAAAAACAGAAAGGAGAATCATAAAGTAAAACTTGGACAGGTTGTCGGTATGCTTCTAATTCTGCTTTTAAAAACCCCTTCTGTTTCATTTGGTTTAATCCCCCCTGCATTTTATTTACATAACACTGTATTCTATTTACATAACCTCTGTTAACAAGCACCACCCTCCCTCCAGGGCATTGGTAGTTCAGTGGTAGAATTCTTGCCTGCTCCACCCCCTCTCCTTGTCATACCCTGATTTTCACCAGTCACTTTTCTCTCCACCCTCTCTGCGTCGCATCCTGTTCCCACCCTACTGGGCTAGTATATTTATAAGGACAAGATTGTTTGTAGTTTTTAGTTTAGCTTAGCTCGGCTTAGATTGTGCTGTGTCCTACATGAATAAAGAGATACTGCGTACAACCCAGCCATGAGTCCCGGGTCTTCTGTTACCCACCAGTGAAGCCCGCCCGTCGAAAACAACACAGGTTGGATGTGTTGTAGCAGAGCAAAGAGCTTTGGGAAATCAGGAAGAGAAGAGGGGTGGGGATAGAAAGGTGCCTTTGAGTCCTAGTACATGATGATAGAGCTAATTTGGGGTTTTTAAAACACCTATCTTGGTGAGAAAGTAAACGGTATTCTTGTGTCAGTGACTACTATAAGCCATTATCTTACCCCCCCAAAAAAGGGTGTGGTTTTTTTGGGGGGGTGGGTAGTGCAATGTGTTAAACCCACATAGTACAAGAACCCTGGGTTCATGCTTCAGGCTCCACATCTGCAGGGGTGGGGGTTGTTTCACAGGCAGTGAGGCAGGACTACAGGTGTCTTTCTCTCCCTCTCTCTATCTGCTCCCTCCCCAGTAAATTTCTCTCTGTTTTATTGAATTATTGAATTAAAACAAAAAAAAATGGGAGTTGGACAGTAGCACAGTGGGTTAAGCACATGTTGCAAAAAGCATAAGGACCAACTTAAACATCTAGGTTTGACCGTTCAGCTTCCCACCTGCAGGGGAGTTGCTTCACAGGCAGTAATGCAGGTCTGCAGGTATCTTTCTCTCCCCCTTTCTGTCTTCCACTCCTCTCTCCATTTCTCTCTGTCCTATCCAGCAAGGAAGACGGACAACAATAGTAACTACAACAATAAAACAACAAGGGCAACAAAAGGAAATAAATAAACATATATATTTTAAAAAGCCACCAGAAGCAGAGGATTCATAGTGCTGGCACCAAGCCCCTGCGACTGGAGGTAGGAAGAAAAAGAAAAAGAAATTTAAAAAAAAGAAGAAGTACATAGTGGGGGTTGAATGATTACCTGGAAAAAATATACATGTAGAAACTATTGTATTTCACTGTTGACTGTAAAACATTAATCCCTCAATAAATCATTTTTTAAAGAAAAAAATGTTTCTACTTACAAACATAATCATCACTGAAATAAAACTACTATGTGGATTCCTATTGTTAAAGAAATGGGAAAAAAAGTGAAAATGTGGAAAAATGAATAGAAAACAATTGTAAAATTTCAAAAACCATCGTTTAGGGAAGAGTTATGCTACCATCAAGAAAAAAAAACACTTTTATGAGGATAACTTCAATTATTTAAAATAATTGTTTTAAAAATCCCCTGATGGGAGTCGGGCGGAAGCACAGCAAGTTAAGTGCATTTGGTGCGAAGCACAATGACCAGCATAAGGATCCAGGTTCGAGCCCCCGGCTCCCCACCTGCAGGGGAGTCACTTCACAGGTGGTGAAGCAGGTCTGCAGGTGTCTGTCTTTCTCTCCTCCTATCTTCCCTTCCTCTCTCCATTTCTCTCTGTCCTATCCAACAACAACATCAATAACTACAACAACAATGATAAACAACAATTTAACAAAGGAGAGTTAAAATAAATAATTTTTTTTTAAAAATCAAAAAAAATATCCCCGGAGGTAGGAGAGAGGTGACCTGTTAAGTGAATTGACCTCAGCATGCACAAGGTCTACACCACTGCCCTACCACCTGGGTTGTTCTACATGGAAGAGCCACCACCAGTGGACCCACACAGATGGTAGGGCAGTGGTGCAGTGTAATTTCTTCTCTCCATGTGCATTAGTCTCTCTTACCTCTTTGTCCTCCTCTTTTTTCTTTTTAAGGATGTCAGGAAATTGTGAGGATGTGGTAGAGCCTGGCAGGATTTGACCTGAGGAGTGAGTCCATCCTTTCAGTCTCTCTCTCTACCGAGAGGTTGAGCAAGGAGGGACAGGAGTAACCCCAAAGGTTTGCCTGGTCTTACCAGACTTCTTGCTCACAAAGCACCCTGCATTCCTGATACTATAGCCATTATATAAAAAGAAAGAGGGAGATGTCGGGAAATTGTGAGGATGTGGTTGAGCTTGGCAGGGCTTGACTTGAGGGGATATCCGACCTCTCGTCTTAAGAGACTCCCTGCCTCACAAAGCACCCTGCATTCTTGATACTATGGCCTGCTCCCTTAGTATCTACATAATCATTGTTTTGCCTGAAAGATCCTCACCCATTCCATTCCTTTGATCTATCTTCTTTCTACCCTCAAGACCCTCCCTGCCTGCAGGGTAGTATTATTAATTCTACAAGTTAAAACCTTCACAACAATTGCTAAAGAAGTTCCTACTTTTCCCAGCCTTTTTGCCTTTCTCCACCCCCTCCAAAGCATGTCAAGCCATTTTTGTTTCCGACTTGCCATCTCCGGGTCTGCCTTTTAAAAGCTTTGGCTCTCTGATCAATAAAGAATTGAATTTCCTCGCCATCATAAGTCTGTTCATGAGTCATCTCCCTGTGTCACTGAGTGAGTAGCAGCCCAGGTTGGCTTCGGTTGCATTCTCTCTAACCCCGAGAGTATGTGCCCAGGAAGAGGCACCCCACGCTATGCCAGCAAAGATTTAAAAAGTTGGCTTGAGGGGCAAGGTGGTGGCACACCAGGTTAAGCACACACATCACACTGCACAAGGAACCAGGTTCAAGCCCCTGGTCCCCACCTGCAAGGGGAAAACTTCACGGGTGCTGAAGCAAGGTTTCAGGTGTCTCTCTTTCCCTTTCCCTCTCTGTCTCCCTCTCCCCTTTCAATTTCTCTCTATCTCTATCCAATAACAAATAAATAAAAATATATGTAAAAAAATAAAGTTAGAAAAAAAGTTGGCTTGTAGAGATCGCTCTGTCATGGCACTGTACATGTGAGAGGTCCAGTACTCTACAAATATCAATGCATAAAATGAACCTCAAGTGTTTAAAAATATTTCTTCTACGTTACCCTAAAGCTTTGCACTAGATAATGACAAGGTAGTTGGATAGAGGGATTATTGGTAAGTATGCAAGTTATATACCTTTATCTCATAATTCTTATTAGTAGTCTACTATAAGGAAGAGAATGAAAGTAAAATATAATATCTGTCCTTTAAGATAGGTTATTATATAACCTTATATATGAAAAGTATGTAAGGAAGGTATAGGACTTGATTAAAACCATATATTGAATAAATAGTTGAGCTTGATCAAATTTTTTCTTATGTATGTGAACTTATCTAGGCTAATTTCATTGTTGTTGTTGTTGTTTTTCATACAGTTTGTATTCAGTAGATGTTTGGCTGAGAAAGCAGAAAGATCTTGCTATAAAACCAGTGACCTAGGAGACCAACTGTTGGCAGTAAAAGTGAATTTAGCAGGTCTGGCCTTCTCTGCTGATAGTCATTTGTGCTCAGTTTCTCCTGTTTCCCAGTCATCCTAGTATTTACAAAGTAATATGAGAGCTATAAAACTCATAGACAATAGCTAAGAGCTATTAGCTCTAAAAGTTTCTTAGAAACCCTGCCAAGGTGGATGAAGGGCGGGCAAAAGGCAATAAGGAAGAAATCCTTAAAATATGATGTGAGAACTATGCTCAAAAGTCTCTCACTATCGGCATTAATGAGAAACCATCAATAACAATGACATACTCGGGATTAAAAAGGTGAGTGTTTGTTGGTTAACCATGGTTATCTTTTGCTATTTGACACTTGTTACAGAATTGTAGTGCCTTATGGAACAAACCATGCAAGAGATGACTTCTCCAGGAATTTTTATTGTTTTCTCCCTCCAGGTTATCACCTTGGCTCCATGCCAGCATTACCAATTCATTGTTCCTGGTGGCCATTTCTTCCTCCTCCTCCTCCTCCTCCTCCTCCTCCTCCTCCTCCTCCTCCTCCTCCTCCTCCTCCTCTTTTTATTCTTCTTCTCCTCCTCCTCTTCCTTCTTCTTCTTCTCCTTCTTCTCCTCCTCCTCCTCTTCCTTCTTCTTCTTCTCCTCCTCCTCCTCCTCCTCCTCCTCCTCCTCCTTCTTCTTCTCCTTCTTCTTCTTTTCCATTAGGACAGAGAGAAATTGAGAGAGGACAGGGAAATAGAGAGAGAAATAAAAACAGACACCTGCAGACAGCCTCACAGATTCCTGCTAAACCACTTGTGAAGCTTCTCCCATTGTGTGTGGTGATGCAGGGGCTGGAACCTGGGTTCTTGTGTGGGTCTTTACACTTAGAACTATGTGTCCTTACCTGGGTGCTCCACTTCCTGGCCCCCTTCAGGTGTTTTTTGCAAGGAATATATTGTTAAGACTTCACAGAAAGAGAAACATTCTAAATATCTTCTTAATCTATGCTTCAGAAAAAGGCTTAGAGTTAATACACATTGTTAATATGGTTTAAATCCATATGTCATGCTTCCTTAGAATCTTCATTCATTAATGTTTCTGGTCAGAAACATAATGAAATTTTCAGTATGTTTAAAATATATATCTCGGGAGCCAGGGGTAGCGCAGCCACAGCCGGTTAAGCTCACGTGGCCAAAGCCCAAGGACCATTGGAAGGATTCTGGTTTGAGCCCCCACTCTCCATCTGCAGATGAGTCACTTCATAGGCGGTGAAGCAGACCTGCAGGTGTCTATCTTTCTCTCCCCCTCTCTGTCTTTCCCTCCTCCCTCTATTTATCTCTGTCTTATCCAACAACAATGGCGTCAATAACAACAACAATAACAATAACTACAACAATAAAACAAAAAGGGAAACAAAAGGGAAAATATTTTTTAAATCTTTTTAAAAATTGCTCCAACTGTCTACTTAATCAGAAAAAACAAATTTGAAGTGCCACTCAAAGTATTAAATATGATGCAGTCGCTTTATGAGTGACATCTAAAAGCAAATGCTGGTGCATAGTGTTTTGATTTGGATACCAGTCCTGTCAACTAAAATCTGTATGATGTGCACACAAACTCTATCTTATTTTGCTACTTGTACATGAGGAAAACATCCATGTCTTGTTAGGTATATAGAGCAGTGGTTAGAGCAAGGAACTGGATTCAAGCCCCTGGTCCCCACCTGCAGGGGAAAGCTTCACAAGTGGTGAAACGGTGCTAAGAGTGTCTCTCCATCTCTCTCCTCTATTCCCCCCCTTCCTCTTAATTTCTGACTTTCTCTACCCAGTAAGTAAATAAAAATAATTTAAAAAATTAGAATAGTGCTTAGCATAAAATAAACTTTTTTTTTTAATTGCAAAAAGTGATTGCTAGCACTTAGGATCTGCATGAGGAATCCAGTGCTCCTGATGGTCTTTTCTTTTCCTTTCTTTTCTTATTTTAATAAGACAAAAAGAAGTTGAGACTAAGAAGGGATGTCTGCAGCACTGCTTCAGGGCTTTGGAAGAGATCTGTGTTCCTGCCCATTCCCACAGGTGGAGACTGTGGGCTTGAACCTGTGTCTCTGAGCATGATACTTTGTGCACTCAACTGGGTATGATACTGTTTACCCTAATTTTTTTTTTAGCAAGTAAATTCAAGGGTTTTTGTTAATTTGTAATAAATGTGTCTGTAGTAGGTAACCAAGCCATGCTTAGTGATTATAAAAGGAAAGAAGAAAACCTTGTTTTTTTCAAGAATACAGATATACCTTGAAGACTTTTATGTCCTCATGATATGTAATAAGCTAGACAATGCTAAAATCTGTGTGATGCTATCTATTTTTACCAGAAAACTGCTCAGTTCTGGTTAATGTTGATGCCAGAAACTGACTCTGTGACCTCTGAGACTCAAGCTTGAAAGACTTTTGCATAAGCATTGTACTTTGTCCTCTGTAAGAAGAGAGAATTTACATAATCACTGGATGGGTGGGGGAAATAGCATAATAAAGGTTATGCAAAAAGACTTGCAGATATAAGGTTACAAAGTGTCAGTTTCATTCCCACACACCCCCTTAAACAGGAGCTGTGCAATGCTCTAGAAAAAACAAAGTGAATATAAAGAAAGAAGTTAATATCACTTGATTTGAGATTTCATTTTGATTTTAACAAGGCCTTTATTAGAAATGTTCAAAGTAGCATTGATAAGAAATTTTCAGATTTTAGCCACTGGATATGCTTAGAATATGTGCTTGTAATCTGATTGTGATGCATTTGTAAGTTGACCTCAATGCAGGACAGAAAGACTGAAAATATAATAAAGGGTTAAGAAAGTGTATAAAGCCTGAGATGGTGCAGGAGGTTAGTGCAGGTTGGCCTTCACTGGGTAAACAAGTGATGATAGGTAGAGCCATGAGGGTCAGACTGAACCTTTACTGAGCAGGCAGCTTCTGTAGCCCTGGCTAGTTTCTGCCCTCATGAAAGTTACCCCCTAACCCCCTCCCCAGTGGTGTATTGCCAGGCTAGTGCTGTGGGCAGGAGAGAGGATCCAGGAAGTCTTGGTGGCTTGGTAATATAATTCTTTATTCACACGGGAGCACCCCAGAGTCAGGTGTGAAAGCCCCAGAATCAGTATGAGCACAGCGGGTTAGGCCACACGGTGACAAATCACAATGGCCTCCTCCCGCTCTGCATGCCAGCCCTTCTCCAGGTCTGGACTGGGAGAGAAAAGAGAGTGAAACCAGGAACAATAGTGGGTTTCATGGGATAACAACTGGAAGTGGCATGTCAGAAACGGAAATGGTTAGGAAAGGGGGTGGAGAGAGGCAAAAGGCATGCTGGGAAGGTGGAAGCATCCTTAGCAACTGTTGTGGTGGTTTTTAACTGGCAGAAATTAGGAATACCCTGAGGGGATAACGTGGCGGGGATCTTTCAGGCAAAACAATGATTATGTAAATAGACCATAGTGTCAGCAATGGAGGATGGAGCAGGGGGGGCTGCTCTACAGTTATGTTATGCGGAGGCTAAACTGGCCCAGACACAGGTCTCCAGGAAAGATAACAGCAACTAAGACAACCAGACCCTGAGCCATTCATCCAAGTGCCAGCCCTTAACCTTGCCACCTTCAGCTTCCATAATGATGCTTTTTGCTCGTAAGCCTGCATCCCTGTATCAGCTTGTACTGACCCTTTGTTTGGGTCCAGAGTTGTCAGAAAGATCCCAGCTCCTGGTCCACACTTAAATAAAAGGCTCCTTTCTTCCTTTACCCACCTTGGCTTCAGTCATCTTATTAATAGAGTTCCTTAACAGCATCATGCTGGATGTGATAATGAAATAGAAAAGAGAAAGAATGTTAAGGCATAGAAAGAGTTAACTCAGCAAACTTCTGTAGGAAGCCCAGATAGACAGAAGAAGACCATCCCCTTCCACAGTGCTCCCCCCCCACACAGTGGTAGATTTTATCCTAACAGGTCATGAAACTTCTTAAGTCCTGAGACTAACCTCCTGCCAGACACAGCTATGCCTGAATAGTGACTAAGAACTGACCCTGATCTATGGCCCCAAGTCCCTCTCCCTTAACCTTGCAGCCTCTGCTGTGAGAATATTTTCTGCTCGCAGCCTGAAGGCCCTGTAGAAGCTGGACCTACCCTTAGATAGGGCCCAGAATTCTTTAAGAGCACAAGTGCTTCCTGTGGCCTGCTAAGGTCAATAAAGTTTCTCCTCCTCTTTCAAAATCTTCATGACTCTTGAGTCAGTCTCTGGGAGGGACCACATCATTAAAAAGTGTTGAACTATTCAGATAGAAGAAGGCATTGGAAACATGGGTGATGACAGCAACAAATGATACTGTGATGCTTTTCCACTACTTTGGCCAAGTATTATTGGTATCCATATTATAAAATATTAATGTTTGCTATCTTTTTTTTTTCCTCCATAGTTTTTTCACATGTATCTATATTTCATGACTGATGATTGTTTGTAGATATCATTGCTTTGGGATTTCAAATAGGCCTTCATCCTTGACTCTAATGCAAACATATTTACTATTTGTTTTTAAAAAAAATCAACTCTGGGGAGGGGGTGGGAGTGTGGGGGTGCGGGATGGGGATGGGATACAGTCTTTTGGTGGTGGGAGTGGTGTTTATGTACAATCCTATTAAAGTGTAAACATATAAACCACTATTTAATTAATATGAGAGGCAAAAAATTGATCATATGTCTAGAACTCCTTAAAACACAGACTGAGCCTTTTTAATACACAGGCTGTCTTTGATATGTTGTCTCTCCCAAAAGCTTATACCAGGGAGAACAGAAGCAACCAGCAGCACAGCTATATACAAGATGCTGGGTATTATACCCCAAAACCTAACAAAGGGACTTTCCAAAGTTAACCCTATCTCCAAATAATGTGACAATGACAATAACTATCCATTGTCTTCTTGAACTCTAAGACAGCAGGAACCTCACATTTCCACTATAGAGCCTATATTTCCCCCAGTCCTAGAACCTTAGGGTGGGGCCCACTTTCCTGCATGTTGCTCTCAATTCAAATCAAATAATGTTGCATCCGTGGATCACAACATAATCAACCCAACGAGTGCCACCCCAGCATGCTTCACTTCAGACTGTGACCAGAGACTTCAGGTGTGGAATGACAACCCTTCAGCTTCATCACTCGGTGAGACCTTTCCTTTCATAGTATTCTCTAATTCCATTCCAGGTGTTCCACTCCTCAATAAAGTCCTCAAACCTAGGTATAACCCAGGTCCCCTGAGATAGAGCATAGGTTCACACGTGCCCATAAACTAGGGGGAAAAATATATACCTGAAAGCAGAAGTACACAAGAGCATGCAGGGGATACCCCCAACACTTCATTTGCACTATTCCAGTCTTGAAGTCCATGATTGTTCAACAATTTGTTTGGCTTTGTATGTTAACTCTTTTCAGCCACCAGGTTCCAGATGCCAGCAAGATGCTGACCAGACTTCCCTGGACAGACGACCCCATCAAAGTGTACTAGAGCCCCACTTCCTCAGAGCCCCCCCCCTACTAGGGAAAGAGAGAGGCAGACTGGGAGTATGAATCAACCCATACTTGGGCGTTGGCCCAAGTTCAGCAGGGAAGCAATTACAGAAGCCAGACCTTCCACCCTCTGCACCCCACAATGACCCTGGATCCATACTCCCAGAGAGATAGAGAATGGGAAGGCTATCAGGGGAGGGGATATGGAGATTGGGTTCTGAGAATTGTGTGGAATTGTACCCCTCTTATTCTATGGTTTTGTTAATGTCTCCTTTCTTAAATAGAAAAGAATACTTGCAAATTAAAAAAAAAGGAAAAATGAAAAAAAATCAACTCTGGGGACACATTTGTTTCAAAACATAGAGCTGTAGTCCTTCCTTCTAAAACAATTGCCTGCCAAATGATGGGTGAGTTTTCTCCAGATCTTCAAGTGAATAAATTCAAGAGAGTTTTTTGTTTTAATCTTATTTTTCTTATTCATTGTATAAAGATAGAGAGAAATCAAGAATGTAGGATATAGGAAGGGAGGAAGACAACCACAGAGGTTTAAAATCTATAGAAAACTGAAAAAAAGTTTATCCTGTTTCCAGACCTATGAACTATTATCATATATGCATTCATATGACTATACTAGGATATTTCTGCAAGAATATATTTGGTTTAGCTCACTGAAAGGATTTCACTGTTATGTTTGAGTAAATCACTATTTTTAGCTGATTGTAAAATGTGCTGCCATGAGCCCAATGGACTCTATGAAGATATGCAGTAAGAAACTTCTAGGTTCCAGATTTTTAAAAGATTCTGTTATAATTATTATTATTACTATCATCATTACTGTTATTGTTATTTGGGGGGTCCTTAATATTTTTTAATTGTTGTTGTTATTGATAGGACAGAGAGAAATGGAGAGAGGAAGGGAAGACAGAGAGGGGGAGAGAAAGACAGACACCTGCAGACCTGCTTCACCGCTTGTGAAGCAACTTCCCTGCAGGTGGGGAGACAGGGGCTTGAACTGGGATCCTTACTCCGGTCCTTGTGCTTCTCACCACTTGTGCTTAACCTGCTGTGCTACCGCTTGACTCCTGGGTCCTTAATTTTTTTCTGGACATGTGTGATTTTCTTTCTACTCCACCACCAAATACAAAAAAGAAAATATATTTAATGTATATTTAGCCAACTTTACATAAACTTTAGCAGTAGATCCCAGGCAAATTTCTTTAGTTTGCTACAAATTACCTAAGTAAATAAGGTGAAGTGAGTTTTCTGTGGCTTTTTCCTTTACTGTGTTATTTGTTTCTGCTTTTGTTCCTATTCCTAGTCAACATATCACATTGGTCACAATGTGGGCAGGCAACCTGTTTTGGGTGAGTTGTGCTGCTAACTGGGCTCTGACTCAGTTATTTATTTATTTGTTTATTGTTTATTTATTTCATTTCTAAAGCACTTATGAAAATTTATTTTGAAGCCACCTGCTTAAGCACACACATTACAGTGTACAAGGACCTAGGTTAAATCCCTAGTCCCCATCTGTGGGGGAAGTCTTCACAAGTGGTGAAGAAGGGCTACAGGTGTCTCTCTCTCCCCTTCCTCCCTTTCAATTTCTATCTACCCAACAATAAATAAATAAATAAAGATTTTAAAATATTTATTTATTTATTCCCTTTTTTTGCCCTTGTTAATTGTTGTACTTATTATTATTGTTGTTATTGGTGTTGTCATTGTTGGATAGGACAGAGAGAAATGGAAGACAGAGACGGGGAGAGAAAGACAAACACCTGTAGACTTGCTTCACTTGTGAAGCGACTCCCCTGCAGATTGTCGGGCTGTGCTGCGGAGAAGAGAGAGAGGAGATCCGGAGCGAAGAGGGAACACAAATCTTTATTTGCACTGGCACCTCAGAGTTGAGTGACAGAGAAGCAGCTTGGGCCACGTGGAGGTAGCAAAAATGGCTGCCTCATGCAGTAACCTTCCCTGCGTCTAAACACCGAAGTGAAGGGCCAGCAAGAGAGAGAGGGGCGGAAGAAGAAGGGCTTTTATGGGAGTAGCTCTCGCGAGAATGGGAAGGGGGAGGAGTAACCATAGCACTCCAGGGTAGGATAATAACTTTCATGAGAATGGGAAGGGGGAGGAGTAACCAGAGCACTGCAACCATTGCGGGGGAATAGACAATGCCCTGAGGTCACAACATGGCAGAACAGGCACTCCAAGAATGTCCCAACTCTCCTGGGAAGTGGCAATAGCCTGAGGGGACAACATGGCAGATGTGAGTGCATCTGCACAATTTCTCAGCAGCAGATGGGGAGCCAGGTGTGTCGAATGGGATCCTTAACGCTAGTCCTTGTGCTTTGTGCCATGTGCACTTAACCCGCTGCGTTACTGCCCGACTCCCTAAATGAAAATTTTTAAGAATTTGTTTTCAAGTGGTAGTTGGGTGAAATGAATGAAATAATATCTATAAGGCTCTGTTGCTAGGGGGCTGGGAGGTAGGACGTCCAGTTAAGCACACATATTACTAAGCACAAGGACGGGAGTTCAAGTCCCTACTCCCCACCTGTAGGGTTCACTTCATAAATCCTGAAGCAGGTCTCTCTCCCTCTGTCTCCCCATTCTCAATTTCCCTCTATCTTATTTAACAAAAATTAAAAAAGAAAAGAAACCATTGCTTACATGAATAACTTTTAATGATACACAATCTTTGATCATCAATAAAAATTCTCTTATGGGCATATATGGTGCTAGAACAAACAATTGTTGGTCATGCTTTATATCTTAGACATCCCAGTTGTGAGGATATTTATAATCTTGAAATTCTCCATCACTCACTTGCCTTTTTCTTATTTTTATTTTTTTGCTTTTGGTCACTGATATTTTGTAAAATACTGAATACTTAGTGCTTTAGGCATGAGTACAATGTGCTTGATATACAAAACCTTGGCTTAGCCTCTTCACTGCGTTTTATCTAATAATTAAACGTAGAGTTAGGTTATATCACAGATATTGTATTTCTAGGTGATATTTTATAGGTAGGGAGAAGAGAATGAACTCTGCAGGAAATTTCATCTCTTAGGACAGTGACAAACCAATTTCACATGACTCAGTTAACAAGATCAACACAGTGAAAATGTTCAATTCCTGTAGTATAAATATATAAATCACAGAATACTCATGAGTAATTCTTCTCTCTGTTTCCTGAAAATCTTGGCCAAATTTTTAGGCTTCTCGGTTTCTTTTTATTTGTGTGTGTGTGTGTGTTTCCCTTTTCTTCTTTTACTTTTGAGGGGATGTCAACATGCCAAGTACAGATATTTATACAAAATATTTGAAAACTCATGTGATTATGATTTAATTAAAAGGGAGACCCCAACAATTATGTATGTAGTACATTCTAGCATCTGTACTTGACACAGAATGAACAGTGTAACTTGTGTTTCCTTTACTTCAAATAAATTCCCACCCACATACAAGCAGATAGATAAAGATGATTCAGAGGAAATTCTCTGCATTGAAAAAAAAAAAAAAAGCTATTTTAGGTGAAGAAATAGGCTCTATTAGGCATAATGTGTTTGACTGCTTTGATTTTTCACCAAGTTAGATATAAAAAAGTTAAATTTTAAAACTGAAAGAAGTGTCTGAATATTGTTTCACTCCTAAGCACTTCATGCTTACAGACACAGGCATGAAACTGTAAACTGAAGTAAAAGAATCTTTGAGTTACAGTCCTTAACAATGGTGTTCCTTTTACTTTTATAATGTTGGACACCATCTGCTGAGAGACATTCCACTAGCTTTTGCTGCCAGAGTATTCTTTTTTATAGTGCTCATTTGGCATATGGACCAGAACCTGATGGTATGCTCAAAATAATATTCACTACTGTCAAGGAAAAGGTGAATGAACTTTTATTTTCATAATCAAGGGTAAGAACTATCTAGGGAAGCAGATTCACAGTGAGTTCTAACCAGTAGTACATCCCTGTATGGAGGTAGGTAGTTTATACAATTATGAATGTAAGTCTAAATACAATATAAAAATCACATCAATATATTTGAACGCTTTAAAGTGGGACTCTGGTAATCCTCTATGTATAAGAGGAATGTGTTACTTACATTCAGGGGACTATCATCTTTGTGATCAGAAGGAATCTATACGAAGTGATTAAAAACCTTATCTGAAAGGATGTCCTTCTGTGGTTTCTTGGGTCTGGTAAAAATAGTCTACCTTATCAGCTGGGGTCCTAGTTGGGGAATTCTGGGATTCCCACATAAACACAATGAGCCTAGACCTCAAATAGATCCCTCTCTCCTTTATCACTGGTCATCTCCATCAGGAACACAATAGACCCTTTGGGGACCCCCATAGGATCTTGCCCTCTATGTGGCTCAACAATGGTAGAGAATGTTCCAGTCTCCAGAGGGGGGTTGGATAACATGCTCTATCTGCCACCTGACGAAAATGGGTCCTGAAATTGGTGCAACTCGGACTGTTCCTACTAATGGCTACAGAATGCAAGTCGGGGCCTACAGGGATGTAGAGGTCACATAGGCTTCTATTCTGAATATGGGCCCCAGATCACATCAATGGGGTTTATAGTCAACAGTATTTATATACTTTCCTCATATTTGGGAGCTACTCTCTTCCCTGATTCAGCTTTCTAATCCTTTTTACAGCCATAACATCATTTCCCCAGACAATAACCTGGGTCCACCTGCATATCAGATGTCAGGCTCAGGCAAAAACTAATAAAGTCCTGGGCCCTTTGGAATATACCTAAAACAGACCTACTAGCTATTCCCAAAACAGAGACCCAAAATCTTCATCTGCAATATTCCAGACATTAGTTTCATGATTAGTCAACAATTAGTTCTGCTTTATATGTTAACTCTTTTTCAGCCACCAGGTTCCAGATGCCACCATGATGCCAACCGGACATCCCTGGACAGACAACCCCACCAATATGTCCTGGAGCCCCACTTCCTCAGAGCCCTGCACCACTAGGGGAAGAGAGAGACAGGCTGGGAGTATGGATCCACCTGTCAACACCCATGTTCAGTGGGGAAGCAATTCCAGAAGCCAGACCTTCCACCTTCTGCATTCCACAATGACCCTGGGTCCATACTCCCAGAGGGATAAAGAATAGGAAAGCTATCAGGGGAAGGGATACGATATGAAGTTCTGGTGGTAGGAATTGTACCCCTCTTATCCTATGGTCTTGTCAGTGTTTCCATTTTGTAAATAAATAAATAAATAAATCATAGTCTACGGAGCTTTTCCATGGTGGCAACTTGAGGTCTTAGAACAATAGTGAGCAAAATAGTAAGACATCTACATGGCTAAATTGCTTTGCTTTGTTTTTGTGGCCGACTTAAACCTCTGAAGACATTTCTCTGTCTAACACGGCTGATTTTTGTCCGCATTATTCTGTTCCTTTCCAGTTTGTGCTAGAGGAGCCAGTACAGCAGGACACAGGTAGCGAAAAGTGGAGGAAGAACCATAAAAACATAAAATAAGTCCATAGAATATATGAATAAAAGAGAAACAGGTCAAAACAACTGATAAACACCAATTAGATATTAGAATAGCCAATGTGTCAAGGGCCAAGATGGTGGTGACACACCCAGTAGAGAACAGATGTCATAATACCTTAGCATCCAAGTTCAAGTCTCTGGTCCCCAATTGTAGCAGGACAAGTTTCACAAGTGGTGAAGCAGCAGTGCTATATACATCTCTCTCTCCCTCCCTCTCTCTCTCTCCCACTCGCTCTTTCTCCCTATCTCACTCTCTATCTCACCCTTGCCTTTCAATATCTGTCTCTATCCAAAATACATAATTAAAATATTTTTTAAAATAAACTACCCGTCCATCAAAAATCTACTTGTCCCCCTGTTAGATATAAGTAAGAATGTCTACAGTGTCCAAAATTCTACACGATGTCCAAAACTCTTAAACTAATTCCAGTCATTACATCTAAACATCTAAATATATTAAACATTTTCATTTATATTTGAAGTCTATAGTCTTTATCCTTTCATATTCCAGTGTGGACAGGAGGTGCTGAATTAGTGACATCTTAGATTAACTGTATAATGTCTTATTCATGTTTATATTTAAATAGAATTATTTAAATTAAGTTATTTTATTATTTTATTTAATGAGAGGGAGATGGAAAGAAAGAGAGAGATTCTGAGCTCTGCTCAGTTCTGGCTTATAATAGTGCTGAGGACTGAATCAAGGACTTCAGTTTCTCAGGCACGAGAGTCCTTGGCAAAACATTTGCCATTCATTTGGTCCTAATTAAGTCACTTTAAAAACTCTGTTATTTAGATAACAAATTTAGGAAATTCTAAATTATCAATTATTTAAAGTTGTTACCAGCAGATGGGGAATTAGCCTAGTAAGTAAAGCAAGTGACTTGAATGCATAAAACCCTAAGTTTGAGCTCCCCTATCTCATATGCTGAATTTTTGCTCTGGTCTCCTAGAGCAAATAAGAAGCTGGGTGGTGGTGCCCCTGGTTGAGCACACATGTACAATGTGGAAGGACCCTGGTTTGACTCCCCAGTTCCCACTCACAAGTAGAAGGTTTTGCAAGTGGTGAAGCTTTATGAATGGTGAACCAGTGCTGCAGGTGTTGCTCTGGCTCTCACCCCCCATCTCCCATCTCTCTCTACATTTATGGCTGTCTCTATCCAATAAACAAATAAAGAGACAGTCAGACGGTAGCGCAGTGGGATAAGCACAGGTGGCACAAAGCACAAGGGCCAGCATAAGGATCCTGGTTCAAGTCCCAGGCTCTCCACCTGCAGGGGAGTCGTTTCACAGGTGGTAAAACAGGTCTGCAGGTGTCTGTCTTTCTCTCCCCCTCTCTGTCTTCCCCTCCTCTCTCCATTTCACTCTTCCTATCCAACAGTAACAAAATCAAAAACAACAACAATAAAACAACAAGAACAACAAAAGGGAATAAATAAATATAAAAATAAAATAAATAAAGATAATAAAAATATTTAAATAAATGATTCTAACAAAGAAGCAAACAACAACAAAACAAATCTTTGATCAACTAAAATGGATTTACACCAGGAAAACAAACTGATTTCTGTCCGGTCACCTTTGTATTTATTGCAAATTACATAGAGAAATGTCACAAATTGTCAGAAAATTTGACTACCAGAAAAGAAGTTGTAAATTAAGTGAGAAGAAAGCAGTTGGACTTCAAGATTTTTATTATATAAAGGAAGAAATTTAAGGAAGAAAGAGAAAACAGAATAGGAGAAATTTACTTGGACAAGTCAGCAATGGTGATTTCACAAGAATATGCAAAGATTCTTAATCTTAATATTGAAGAGAAAGTAGTCAAACTCTCTTGCATGGGTCTATCTACAACTCTGAAGTAACTGCTGACATCAATAGCTAGCAATTCTTAAACTTTTAAAACTTATTTTATTTATTTATTCCCTTTTTGTTGCCCTTGTTGTTTTATTGTTGTAGTTATTATTGTTGTCTGTCTTCATTGTTGGATAGGACAGAGAGAAATGGAGAGAGCAAGGGAAACCAGGGAGGGGGAGAGAAAGATAGACACCTGCAGACTTGCTTCACCGCTTGTGAAGCAAAGCCCCAACAGGTGGGGAGCTGAAGGCTCAAACTGGCATCCTTAAGGTCCTTGAGCTTTGCGCCACATGCACTTAACTCACTGTGCTACAGTCTGACTCCCAGCAATTTTTTATCTTTATGTTTCACTATATAAGCAGGAAGCCAGAAGGAAGGTGGTCTTGGGCTCAAGACATCCATGATAGCTGAGGTGTTGCACTCCAGTTCATACCGCATTACTTATTTAAAAATAAATAAATAAAACAGAATCTGTTAAGACAGTGAAATGAGGGAGTCAGGAGGTAGCACAGCGTGTTAAGCGCAGGTGGTGCAAAGCGCAAAGACTGGCCTAAAGGTCCCGGTTCAAGTCCCTGGCTTCCCTCCTGCAGGGAAGTCGCTTCACGGGCTGTGAAGCAGATCTGCAGGTGTCTATCTTTCTCTCCCCCTCTCTGTCTTCCCCTCCTCTCTCCATTTCTCTCTGTACTATCCAACATCAACTACAACAATAAAACAACAAGGGGCAACAAAAGGGAATAAATAAAAAAAAAATTAAAGAGAGAGAGAGAGTGAAATATTACAGTACTGCACAGACTGCTCTCTATATGTAAGCTAGAAATGGAGAGCCTCTGGCCTCCAGAACTTGACAGGAAGCGCAAGACAACATTGTTGTTGGAGCTGCTTGACTTCAATAGGCAATGATGAACTTTGCGAGTTTACTTTTGCATTCCTTAACTGTATTGTATTGCTGTCATTTTTAAATGAGAATGTTTTGAACCTACCATCTAAATGTTGTAGGTAACATTCACTTCAATAAACTCAATAAAATGTCACACTGCTATATTCTGAGGCTGCTGGTAACCAAAATAAGCAATTTTCTCTCCCTTAAGTGTATTTCAGTTTCTCCAGTGGTGAAATATATGAGCTTGTTCCTTACCAGCTGAGAATAATGTTGTAAGTATAGCACATTCCTCTAAAGGTCAGAGGGAAGTCATGAGTCAGATTTTTATCTAGCTGAATTTCAGAAATGTAGACAGAGGCATATTTTAATTGGATCAAATAGGTTATAGTCCAAGTAAATTCAGTTCTTATCCTTTATAGACATGCTGATACAGTGTGCTATTAAATGTTAAAAAAAAGCATGCATGAGTAAACTTTCAATCAGCCCAAAATGAAGATGAAAGATTATTTATAGTTGCATAGCTACAATTCATGTACTTTGTTTCTTTTCAAAATTCAGAGTTTTTTTTTTTATAGCTAAAGCACTGAACAACAACAAAATGCAAAGTTATGACTAATACTTTTAGATGGAAGAGAGAGATAGAGAGAGAAAGAGAGAGAGACTACAACAGTAAAGCTTTCTCCAGTATAGTGGGAGTCAGGCTGGAACTTGGATCATATGCACAAGCAAGCAAGAAAGCATACTACCCACACGGCTGTTTGCTGTACCCCTGACTTCTTACGTTTATAATAGCTTTTGATTTTGAGGTGACTTTGGTTCACAATCCTACAAATGTTTTAGAAGTACAGTTTCTCATCTCCTCAAAATACATTCCTCCATCAAAATACCAATATCCCTCCACTACAGTCCACTGTCTCCTCACTTGAACGCCCCTCTCCCACCAGTTCCCTTCATCAACCTCTCTTCTGCATTCTGAGTTCATACTCTTCCTGGAGTTTTGTTTGTTTTTCTTGCTCCCTTCCTCATTTGGGAACCATATCTCATCTTCATTTTATATTTTGAATAATTCATTTTATTTTTTCTTATAGATCTGTTCTATAGTGGTTAATTCCTTTAGCTATTGCTTGACTGCAAAATTCATCTCTCAAATCTGATTGGTAACCTAGCAGGATAAATTACTGGATACAGGTCTTTTCCATTCCAAACTTTGACTACATCTTGCCAGTCCTTTCCAGCCTTTAGTTTCTGTAGAGAAAACACTCAACAGTCTTATAGGGTTCCCTGTATTTGTGAGTATTTACATTTCTCAAGTAGCCTTCATGATCTCTGTGTCTGTGATCTTTGCTACACAAAAGCACATTCTCTAAAGTTTCTTTCTATACACTAAAGTCCAAAAAGGTTTTTTTTTGTGTTTGTTTGTTTAGATTAAAGAGAATAAAGAGATAAGACACTTGAATTCACTGCATGCCTCAAATTTCATTTTTCTGTAAGGATATGACTAGGTCAGGATAGTTAGTATGAGCTTATCAGAATAAGCTCTATGGATTGAACTTGAAGATGTCATGTTAAATGAAATAAGTCAAAAAAGATGGACACATATAGCATGGTCTTTCTTACTTATAGATAGAACTTAATAAATAAGGACAGAGAGAGAGATCACAAAGTGAAACTTAGACTGGGTGTGGTGTATTGCAGCAAGAAAAGGATTCTGGAAAAGGAGAGGGAGAGAGGAGGTGGAAGGATCCGTGAGGTCCTGTTGCAGGATGCATAAGGAGCTGAGGAATTGTGCTTGTGTGTCAACAACTGCACTGTACAGCATTTTTCCTCCCCCATGATAATGATGCAAAGAGAAAAGAAGAAAATCTAAAGATTCAAAAATAATCTTTGGTGGGGGGTGATGGTGCACCTAGCTGAGTGCACTTGTTATGTTCTCAAGAACCTGAGTTCAAGTCCCTTTCCCAACCTGCAAGGGGGAAACCTCATGAATGGTGAAGCACTTAGTTCTGCACATGTCTATTTTTTTCCTTTTCTATCTCTACGTTTCTTCTCAATTTCTTCATTTCTATCCAACATTTAATATATGTATATATTAAATATTACAAAAGAAAATAATGTTCTATCTAAGAAAGAATGGGTTAGGGCCCCGGTTGGTGGCACACCTGGTTACACTGTGCAAGGACCCAGGTTCGAGTCCCTGGTACCTGCAAGGGGAAAGCTTTGCAAGTGGTGAAGCAGTGCTGCAGGTGTCTCTCTGTCTCTCTTTCTCTCTATCCCCCACTACCCTCTCATTTTCTGGGTGCCTCTGTCCAATAAATAAATAAAGATACTAAAATAAATTTTAAAAAGAATGAGTTGGAACCAGGACAGACCTAATATCTCTGATATAGCAATTATAAAAATGAGTCAACTCCCCACTTTCAATTTGATAGTCATCTGTAGGCCTTAATTGAGCATTAATGAGTACAAAGGTAAAATAAAGACACTATCATGGTGCAAAGGGAAATAACTTTGTACCCCTTGATTCTTCCAGACTAGCAAATAGTCAAGTAAACACCAGAGAACTTAATACAGAAAAAAAAAAAAAAACAAGCTTTTAATAGTATGTATAACTCTTAAATACATGTCCAAAAGGCAGTGAGTAATACACTTACATGAACTCAGACAGCATCTTAAATACCCTTATCAAAGACAAAGGAGGGTAGGGGTTAGGGTGATGTAGAAAAGGGGGAAGATTAGTTTGGGAACTTTACTGGATAAGGCACATTATCCTAAGGAGTAACTTCACTGTGGATTAAGTAGGTCTACCCAGGATGCTGAGGAGATAAACTCACAGAAAAACTCTTCCTTTACACATGTAAATGTACTTCCTGAAAGGGTGACCTTCTTTCAGCCTTCAGACTTCCTGCTATGAAGTTAAGACTTTTGCCAAAAAGGTATTATCTTGGGAGGCAGACTTAGTTTTCTCACAAGCCATATGGAAAATAACATAGTTAATAAAACTCAGGCCCAACTGTATTTACTCTCCGAATAAACCAGTTTATAGGTTATCAGCTTAGGAAGTAAAAGTACAAGTTGAATTTGAATAGTGTTAACTAATGACGGAAAATAGATAACACTTGGAAACATTGTACTAAGTGAACAAAGCCAGTCACAAAATGTAAACTTATCTATAGCTACAGAAAGTAAATTAATGCCTTCCAGGAGTGGATGGGTGTTGTATGCTTTACATTGGGTTCTAGTTCTCCCCCACCGAGAGAATTAGATCAGTCCAGTTAAATTTCGCGGGCCTGCTTGGCCCCGCCCAGGAGGAGACCCGCCAGAGTTCCTGAGTTCCAGGGGAAGAGAGAGAGGGCCAGAGGGTTCCTGAGTTCCAGAGTAAGGGAGAGTGCTTGTGCCGCCGCAAAGAGACAGCAGAGTTCTGTTTGGTGATTAGTTTGTCTTAGTTTGTGAATCGTTGTTCCTGAATAAAGAAATACAGCTTCCCTGCCCAGCCGTTGTCTCCGCGTCTCTGTTATCTGCCCATGAAAGCCAACCCGCCGGGCAAGAGCCTACAAATTTTAACAACAGATGGGAAAGGGACAGCAACAGGTGAGTGTTAACCAGGTCATTCTGATTACACCCATACCTGAAAACCACTGCTTCTCTAAGGCCTTATTGCTAGCTTCAGGTTTCATCTCACTCTTTATTAAACCATACTGACTTCCAGAATATGGTCTACCAAGGAAGTGTAAGTATGAATCTAAGGAATCTGTAATTTAGGAGAGCTTTGAAGGCTTAGGAGACTGAAACTGTGATGAAGAATATGGAAGCAGGGAAATGGACTTGCATCAGATGTGCAGACATGCTATTTCACAAATCCTTAGGAGCAGAAAGCCTTCTTTCATGTGATTAAAAGGTGTGGATTCAGAAGAAAGAAAGAACATATGTAAATTGAACTCTTTTTTTTTTTAAGATTTTATTTGTTTTTTTGTTTATTTATTTATTTGAAGGATATTAGGAGAAATAGAACCAGACATCACTCTGGTACATGTGCTGGCAGGAATTAAACTCAGGAAGGACCTCATGCTTGAGATCCCAGTGCTTTATCCACTGCGCCATCTCCCAGACCACAACTGGACTGTTTTTAAGATGGCAGAAAGAGGATGAGTTAAGGAATGTGGGTAGCTTTTAAAAGTGGAGAAAAGCAAGGTAACAAATTCCCCATGGAAGCTTCTAGAAAGGAATATAGTCTTGGTAATCCTTTGATTTGAACCTATATTGAACTTGAAAACTGTAAGACTCAAGATAACGAATTTATAACATTTAAAGTTGAGTTAAAATTTAATTTTATCCTCAGTTTTAATCAAAAGGCCAAGAAGCAATTCAAATTGTTGAATTTTGTATAAATAAGGCTTTTATTTTTGTTTGACTTGTATTATATATACAATATCTGGGACACTTAAGTGCTTTTTGTTTCAATCCAAAATTAATTGAAATGCCTGATTTGTACCTGGTGACCCTCTTAATGTGTTTGTTGAAAGAAAACTCAGCTTACAGGTGAAAACTTCTGGAATATGAGTTTATAGTGGTTTTGCTGAATGTATAATTGTGCACAGAAAACATACATATAAATTAGTCATTGTTGGTGCTATGGAAATCCTTGTAGTGGTTTATTTCAATTATAACTTAGAAAAACTAAATGCTCAACAGATTTTTAGTTTTCAGATATTGTTTTGTGTAAACTTACTTCAATATCAAAAAGGTTTGGAAACAATGTACTTCAATTTTTTAAATATAAATGCTAATAAAAATGCTCAAATGACATATAGTCAGTACTCCTCCAAGTTCTTCTTCTTCTTCTTCTAGAGTTTGCCAACCGAAAATCCACTTTTGCCAATGCAAAACTCCAAATTAGACACTCAGTATATTAACATTAACTACATTAATATGAACTCAGATTTGCACTTTCTCAAAAATTAATTAAGCGCATAAAAAAGCACAAAAGTCATTTATAGTAAAAATTTAATTTCTCTCTCTCTCTGGAGATTTAATCCACTGTAATTATTTTACCTTAGAAAGATGGGGGATAGGATTTAAAGAGAGAGAATATAAATCACTAGCCTTGACAGTTTTCTGAAAGTCTACTGTACTAATGACAGCAATTATTTTTAAAGGACTACTTTTGAAATGTGGCAAATTGAACCTTAGAAATAGAACTGTTTCTTTATCAATGTGTTTTCCTTCATCTATGCCAATGGAGTTACTTTTCTAACTCCATTAGTCACAATATGTCTTCATGAATTCATCTCTGTCAAGTCTCCCAGTTCGTCTTCTGATGAACAGCACAGGAGGTACACAGGCTTTGTGTTAATTACATATGTCACAATGACTCCTTATACTAAAAAGAGGGAATGCCAAACCTTGGTCCCTGAGAATCCTAATTTTCTCTTCTTTGCATAGTTTTATGAGTTTCTTTCAAAATTTCAGAAGTATTCTTTTTTTTTTACTACGTACCTAGCGGGTAACTTAGATTAGAGGTGCATGGATGAGCTAATATTGGAACCATAGGCAAAGTCGGTCTAAAAATGTTCATAAATTAGAGTGTACTATAAAAGGAAAGGTCTCACCCGAGTAATGAAGTTGAAGGGTTGTCACTGGATACAGTCTGAGGTGAAGCATGTTGAGGTGGCAATCGTTGCTTTGGTTAGGTTGTGATCGGCAGATGCAATGTTATTTGGTTTGGATTGGGAGATGCATACGGGAAAGTGGGCCCTATCCAAGGGTTCCAGGACTGGGGGAAGTAGGGGCTCTATAGTGAAGATGTGAGGTTCCTGCTGTCTTAGGGTTCAAAAAGACAATTGATAGTTAATATTATCATCACATTATTTGTTAATTGGGTTAACTTTGAAAAGTCCCTTTGTTAGGGTTTGCTGTACAGTACCCAGTACCTTGTATATAGCTGTGCTATTGGATGCTTCTAATCTACTTGGTCTAGGCTTTTGAGAGAGTCCGCATATCAAATACATAGCCTATATATTAAAAAGATTCAGTTTGTCTTTTGAGAAATTTTGAGACATACAATTGATTTCCCCCTCTCATATTAATTAACTACTGATTTATATGTCTACATTTTGCTAGGAGTGTACATAAACACCATTCCCACCACCAAAGGACTGTGACTCATCCCTCCCGCCCACTCCCACCCCCCACTGGCCCAGGAAGCTACATGTCTACCCCTCACCACTGGGTTTTTACTTTGGTGCCCTACTTACAATTTGATCAGGTCCTGCTTTTAGTTTCCCTTTCAGATCTAATTTCATCTCAGGTAGTTCACTTTCTAACAAAGTCCCATAATCTAGATATACACCAGTTTCTGTGAGAGAGAGCTTATGTGCACACGTATCCATAAACTACTGCAAAATATATACCTGAAAGCAGAAGTACACTAGAGTTTGCAGTGAGTACCTCCCTAACACTTCCTCTCCACTATTCCAAGCTTGGGATCCATGATTGCTCAACAATTTGTTTGGCTTCATATGTTAACTCTCTTTTCAATCACCAGGTTCCAGATGCCACCAGAATGCTGGCTAGGCTTCCCTGGATTGAAGACCCCACCAATGTGTCCTGGAGCTCAGCTTCCCCAGAGACACACCCTACTAGGGAAAGAGAGAGGCAGACTGGGAGTATGGACCGACCAGTCAACGCCCATGTTCAGCGGGGAAGCAATTACAGAAGCCAGACCTTCTACCTTCTGCAACCCTCAATGACCCTGGGTCCGTGCTCCCAGAGGGCTACAGAATGGGAAAGCTACCATGGGAGGGGGTGGGTTATGGGGATTGGGTGGTGGGAATTGTGTGGAGTTGTACCCCTCCTACCTTATGTTTTTGTTCATTAATCCTTTCTTAAATAAAAAATTAAAAAAAAAATGTTCATAAATTCAAAGCCTTTTTTAGACTTTGGACTATATGCCTTTTTTTTACTTATTTAAAAAAAGAGACATTAACAAAACCATAGGATAAGAGGGGTAGAACTCCACACAATTCCCACCACCAGATCTCCATATCCCATAACCTATCCTGATAGCTTTCCTATTCTTTTTTGTTAATATTTATTTTATTTATTTATTCCCTTTTGTTGCCCTTGTTGTTTTATTGTTGTAGTTATTATTGTTGTTGTTGTTGTTGGATAGGACAGAGAGAAATGGAGAGAGGAGGGGAAGACAGAGAGGAGGAGAGAAAGATAGACACCTGCAGACCTGCTTCACCGCCTGTGAAGCGACTCCCCTGCAGGTGGGGAGCCGGGGATCGAACCGGGATCCTTATGCCGGTCCTTGTGCTTTGCACCACCTGCACTTGACCCGCTGCGCTACAGCCCAACTCCCAGCTTTCCTATTCTTTATCCCTCTGGGAGTATGGACCCAAGGTCACTGTGGATGGGATGCAGAAGGTGGAAGGTCTGACTTCTATAATTATTTCCCCACTGAACATGGGCTTTGACTGGTCAATCCGTACTCCCAGCCTGCCTCTCACTTTCCCTGGTAGAGTGGGGCTCTGGGGAAGCAGAGCTCCAGGACACATTGGTGGGGATTTCTGTCTAGGGAAGTCTGGTCAGCATCCTGCCAGCATCTGGAACCAGTGGCTGAAAAGAGTTAACATACAAAGCCAAACAAATTGTTGAACAATCATGGACCTAAAGGCTGGAATAGTGCAGATGAAGAGTTGGCATGGGGGGGTCCTCCATTTTGTAGATAGCTAGTAGGCATATTTTAGTTATATTTTTAAAGGGCCTGTATCTATATTAGTTTTTATTTTTTCCTCTGAGCCTGAAATCTGAAATACAGGTGGATCCAAGTTATTGTCTGGGGATGTGATGCCATGGCTGTAAAAGCAACAGAAAGCTGGATCAGGGAAGAGAGTAACTCCCAAATATGGGAAAGGTTTATAAATATTGTTGACTGTAAACCCCATCGATTTGATGTGGTCTGGGGCACATACTCAGTTTAGGAGCCTATGTGACCTCTGCATCCCTGTAGATCTGAGCTCACATTCTGTGGTCATCAGTAGGAACATTCCAAGCTGCCCCAATATCAGGACCCACCTTCCTCAGGTGTAGCATAGAATATGTTGTCCAGCCTCCCTTCAGAGGATGGAATATTCTCTACCATTGTTAATCTAAGTTAAGGGCAAGGTCCTATGGGGGCCTACTTGTTATGTATTAAAATTAGGTAGGAAAAACACTGCCTTCAACATCGATTCATGTGACGCTCTTCTGACTTTAAGTGTGCCTTGTATAGGATGACATTTTAGACAGAGAAGCACATTGCAAATAAGAAATTGTACACTACATATTTTTCCTTCTGTATTTGAAATAAGAACACTTTAGAAAATGTCTGCTTCAAAGCTTGATTTTTAAGTTGATTACTCCAGGCAAGCTGAAATACAAACTATTTTTTTTGCTTTATCCAAATTTTTGCTGCAAATTTGATTTCTTTGTTATAAAAGTATAGACACTAAAATATGCAAAATAACTTTTGAAATCTATACTTGATTTTGTATTTGAATTCAAACAATCTAATTTTGGTAACATTGATAAAGTGTTTTCATAATGAAACTATAGACTCATAGATTAAAAGACTAAGTCAGTCTTTCCAAAAGTTTTTACTTTGCATGAAAGTTAAATAGCTGTAAAGCTGAGCAACAGCATGAAACAAATGTACACAGTTTATAATAGGCAATAATTTAAAAATATTTGATTTATTTATTTATGATTAAGATGGGAGGAGAGAAATAAAGAACCAGACATCACTGGTCCATGTGCCTGCCAGGGATTGAACTCAGGACTTCATGCTTGATAGTCCAATACTTTATCCACTGCAACCCCTCCCAAACGACAATAGGTACTCTTAAATGTCAAGATCTGCAGGGATGTGTTTCAGTGGTAGCTTATGTGAGGCTCTAGTTTTAAACCTCCAGCACAGATTATTAAAGACTTAATTGTTTTTGTCTATCACAATTATGGTAAAATGATCAAAATACTAAATGGTTTAAAGTACAAGTGTAAAAAAAAGATATGCAAAATAAAAGTCTGATATGAATAGATATGAATTCAATAAACTAGTTGTTTTCTATGTCATGCTTGAGCCATGATGGAAACAAAAGCAAGAAAATATAAAATAAAATGTTATCAAGTGGAGGAAAAAATATCACAGCTTTCAGTCGTATTTATCATAATGATGAAAGAAACCATCCTATGAAATTCTGGTTTCTTCAAGATTTGTCTATAAGCATGAACCATATTGTTAACAAAAAGTAGAGACATTCACTGAAAACATGTATGATTCTTATAGACATGAAAAAGTCACAGAATTATCTGACTAAGTCAATATACAGTCTTAAGAAAACTAAGAACTTGTGAACACAGGGTTTGCAGAAAAGCAAGGAAGACTGAGTTAAAGTAACATAATTCCTGTCTTCAGGGGGCGGGGGTGGGAAGAGGAAGGCGAGTTAATAAGAAAAGTTACCAAAAGGGGGCAGTGCTGAAAGCAAAAATGTTGGATCTTTCTTCTCCACACACCAGATTCTCCCTGGGAGAGAGAGGCCTTACTTACTCAAAGATGATATTCATTTAAATTCCATGACTACTTCTAGAATATTAACCTCTTGCCATAAGCATATTTTTGGGATGGTCACAGAATTTTGTTGCCCTGTGATATTTAAAGAGTTTTACATGGATAGAGATAATATTAATTGTAAGAGTTGAAATGTTTTTAATTACTTCACTGGGATATTAATGATTTACAGTCCAGCTGTTCACACATGGGTACAATCTCATCTCCCTATGATGTCTACAAAAGATCCGCACTCCTAATGTAGCTAGCTTCCCTCCCTCAGGCACTACACCCCTTAATCCCTATTCTTCCCCAGCTCCTAGAGTCATTTCCCTTGGTGCTATACACCACACCCACTCCGAGTTTCCCTTTGTGTTTTCGTTTCTGTCCTTGTGTCTTCAGTTCTACTTAAGCATGGGATCATTGAGTGTCCGTCCTCTTTTTGGTTTATGTCACTTACCATGCATGATTCCTTCCAGTTCCATGTATAATGAGACGAAGGAGACGCCTTCCTTAAACTAATGGCGACTAAAAATAAAACTGTTTTCAGAAAGTATGTTAGTTAGTCCGTTCATTCTTAGATCATCTAGTTAAGATGCATTTTCTGTCTTGGAAATGTCCAGCCTGAATATTTTTTGTAAATATCATTCTTCACCTCCCTGAGGAATTTAGAAATTGACGTCAAATTCATTTTACTAGCAGAAAGGAAATACTTTTTAGGACTTATAATTTTAATAAAGATTTATTATTCTCAATAAAAACTGTTGTTGTCGGGGCCAGGCGGTAGCACAGCGGGTTAAGCACACGTGGTACAAAGCTCAAGGACCCGCATAAGGATCCGGGTTCCAATCTCCGGCTCCCCACCTGCAGGGGAGTCGCTTCACAGGCAGTGAAGCAGGTCTGCAGGTGTCTGTCTTTCTCTCCCCCTCTCTGTCTCCCCATCCTCTCTCCATTTCTCTCTGTCCTATCCAACAACAAGGATATCAATAACAACAAGAATAACCAAAACAACGATAAAAAACAAGGGCAAAAGGGGGAAAATTAATAAATAAATTAAGTTAAAATTTTTTTTTTTTATTGTTGTCACCAAGGCTTTGGGGATATAAAGAAAAACAGACTCAGGACATTAGAAATAGACCTACATTCTGACCCAGTAATTTCTCTCCAGGGGATTTACCCAAAGGAAACAAAAGCTCCTCTCAGAAGAGATCCATTTATGCCTATATTCATACTACACAATTTGTAACAGCCAAAACCTCCAAGCAATCCAGGTGTCCAACAGCAAATGACTGACAAGAAGACCGTGGTATATATAAACAATTAAACATGACAAGGTCAGGGGTCTGACAGTAGAGCAGCGGATTAAGTTCCAAAGACCAGTGTAAGGACCCAGGTTTGATCCCCTGGCTCCCCACCTGCAGGCGTCGCTTCACAAGTGATGAAGCAGGTCTGCAGGTTTCCATCTTTCTCTCCCTCGCTGTCTTCCCCTCCTCTCTCCATTTCTCTCTGTCCTATCCAACAACAATGACATCAATAACAACAAATGATAACCACAACAATGATAAAACAAACAGGGCAACAAAAGGGGAAAAAAAATAATAACCTCCAGGAGAAGTGGATTCCTGGTGCAGGCACTGAGCCCCAGCAATAACCCTGGAGGAAAAAAAAAAAATATTGAAATCAGGAACTCTTTTAGGTATGCTCCTAATTTTTTCTTGAGCTTGATAGCTGACATGGAGGTGGACTGGAAACATTGTCTGGAGGAAAGGGGTGGGCAGGCGCCAGAGAATCTGGTTAAGCACACACATTACAATACGCAAGGACCCACATTCAAGCCCCTGGCCCCACCCGCAGTGGGAAGGCTTCATGAGTGGTGAAGCAGGGCTACAGGTGTCTCTGTCTTTCCCTATTTCTTTTTTTTTTTTTTTAAACTTATTTATTTCTTTGTTTATTTACTGGATAGAGACTGTCAGAAATCAAGAGAAAAGGGAGAGATAGAGAGGGAGAGAGACAGAGAGACACCTGTAGCTCTGTTTCACCACTTGTGAAGCTCTCCCCCTGCAGGTGGAGACCAGGGCTTTGAAGCCAGGTCCTTGTGCCCTGTAGTGTGAGCACTTAGCCGTGTGAGGCAACACCTGGCCCCTCTTTCCCTATTTCTATCTCTCCTCCCCTCTCATTTTATTCTCTGCCACTATCCTATAATAAATAAAAAAAAAAAATTTTTAAACTGTATTGTCTGAGAAAATGATGTCAAATTTGAGCCTAGAACTTGAAAGCTGTGTTAGGGCAGAGAGTAGCTCCCAAACTTAAAGAAAATACATTCATATCATTAACCATCAATCTGACCCAGAGCACAGGAGTCTGTGTAACTTCCAAGTCCCTGTTAGTGTGAGCTCCTAGTTCATGGTCACAACTGGGAACATTCAAAGCTACATTCATTTCAGGACCAGTCTTCCTCAAGTGGCAGACTATAACGACCTAGCCTCCCTGTGGAAAGTGGGGTAGTAAATACCATTGTTGTTACTTTATAGGGAGGGCTATGTCCTAGAGATGCTCACAAAAAGACTTAGGACGTTCCCAATGGAAGTGTAGGTCTAATATTTTAACTCTCAATAAGCAAAGTCAAAATGACTTGCAACAATTTTTATTACCCAACTATTTATGAATAAATTTACTCACAAAACTACAAATATGGATATTACCTAAAGGCAATAGCCAAAGCAACAAAGAGACAGAAAAGAATTCAAACAGTTGGGAATCTTATATGAAAAAGAAGATTGTTCAAATCATAGAAGTTATGACTTATTCATAGATGCTCAAATGTTGAACATCTCTGTTATTCAATTACTGCAAAGATTTTAATACAGGCAAAAGTTTCATTCTGTTTTGCAACTATTTGTTTTATTTTATTTCATTATGCTGGTTTTTTGAAAGGACTAGAAGATGGTAATTCTCTAAAGAAATAATCTCTCACCAAGGACTTGGAATTATAAATGATTAAAAGTACAACTAGAATGAGCAACTCAATGATCCAGAAAACTGAAATGGATTATGGTTTTCCACAAGTAAGTTCATACTTCTTGTCATGGGCGATATGCTGAAAGGTACTGCAGCTTCACCCAAATATTTCCAAATACAGACCAAAAAAAATGTAATATGTAATATGTTAACGATCAAATGGAGTATACATGGATACTAATCTGCGTTGATTTTGCTATTGTTTGAAGATAAGAAATAAAACTGAATGAATACAATTTAATGCAATTTAATAAAAACAGCAACAGTACACCTTTAACGTCACTGTCATTTAAATATTTTAATGATTTTCCATTCCCAAGTCATGAGAAATATTTAATGAAATTACTTCTCTTTGTTTACTTAATATTTTAAGTAAGAATAAGTAGTTCAAATGAAAGAGAACAGAATCTGAACATTTATATGAATATATGTACTCCCAACACATCTGATCTGTTTTACTGGGAGTAAACAGAATTTGTTCAGTGTTCTCGCACTCATATCAATGTTTTCTTTACCTCTTCTTCTTTTCAATATTTATTTAAGTATTTTTAAATTTGATAGGACAGACTGGAAATAAGAGGAGTGGGAGAGATAGAGAGGAGAGAACAAAAATACCTGCAACCCTGCTTCACCTCTCATGAAGCTTTTCCTTACAGGTGAGGACAAGACCAGCAACTGGGCACACCATTGCCCAGATGCTCTTTCCCTTTTTTTTTTTTTAAAGATTAATGTGTTAGTTTCATATGAAATAGAAAGAGATTGCATGAGAGAGACAGAAAGAGAAATATGTCAGAGTCTCATTCTGTACATGCGATGCTGGGGATGCTACATTCTACCAGCTGAGATATTTTCCTCAGAATATTCACTTTTCATTCACTTTTTCCTTTGTAAGGAAAAATATGAAACATTTTTTTTTTTTTTTGCCTCTGGGGTTATTGCAGTGGCTGGGTGCCTGCACTAGGAATCCACTGTTCCTGGAGGGTATTTTTTTCCCTTTTGTTGCCCTTGTTGTTTGTTGTTGTTGTTGTTATTATTATTGTTGTTGTCATCGTCATTGTTGGATAGGACAGAGAGAAATCGAAAGAGCATGGGAAGACAGAAGGGGGGGGGAGAAAGACACCTGCAGACCTCCTTCACCACTTGTGAAGCAACTCTCTGCAGGTGGGGGGCAGGGGGGCTTGAACCGGGATCCTTACTCTGGTCCTTGTGCTTTGATCCACCTGCACTTAACCCGCTGTACTTCCGCCAGCCCCCGTGACACACTTTTTATATCAAATTTGAAGAATAAATATAAACTTAAGTTCGTTTAGAATTATAATCAATTCATAAGTCAATGAAATGTGTGATTTATGAATACTTGAAAGTTTCTCTCTTTCTTTCTTTTTTTCTTTCTCTCTTTCTTTCTTTTTTTCTTTCTTTCTTTCTTTCTTTCTTTCTTTCTTTCTTTCTTTCTTTCTTTCTTTCTTTCTTTCTTTCTTTCTTTCTTTCTTTCTTTCTTTCTCTCTTCTTCCTTTTCTTTCTTCTAATGCCATTGCTCCATGTCTCTTGCTGCTCCTGCCCCTACTGGGTCTCAGAGCAAGGTAATATGCGACCTTTATCCTGAGCACCACCACTCATTCCCTGTAGGGCAGAATTATTGACGTGAATGCAAAATTACAGAAATTTACAATGTGGGGCCCGGATGGTGGTGCCTCCGGTTGAGTGTGTATGTTAAAAGGCACAGGACTGGGTGTCCGGTGGTAGTGCAGCGGGTTAAGCGCATGTGACACAAAGCTCAAGGACCGGCATAAGGATCCTGGTTCGAGTCCCACCTTCAAGGCAGTCATTCACAGGCTGTGAAGCAGGTCTGAGGTGTCTTTCTCTCCTCCTCTCTGTCTTCCCTTCTCTTGATTTCTTTCTGTCCTGTCCAACAATAACGACATCAATAACAATATTAATAACAATAAACACAACAACAATAAAATAATAAGGGCAACAATAAGGGAAAAAATAGTTTCCATGAGCAGTGGATTCATAATGCAGGCACCGAGCCCCAGCAATAACCCTGGAGGTAGAAATAAAAAAAATCGGGTGTCGGGCGGTGGCGTAATGGGTTAAGCGCATGAGGCACAAAGCACAAGGACCGGCTTAAGGATCCGGTTTGAGCCCCCGGCTCCCCACCTGCAGGGGAGTCGCTTCACAGGCGGTGAAGCAGGTCTGCAGGTGTCTGTCTTTCTCTCCCCCTCTGTCTTCCCCTCCTCTCTCCATTTCTCTCTGTACTATCCAACAACGAACAACATCAACAATGGCAGTAATAATAACCACAAAGAGGCTACAACAACAAGGGCAACAAAGGGGGGAAAAATGGCCTCCAGGAGCGGTGGATTCGTGGTGCAGACACCAAGCCCAGCAATAACCCTGGAGGGAAACAAAAAAGAAAAAGAAAAAGAAAAAAGAAAGAAAAAAAATCCCAGTATCTGAGTCCTCGGTCCTCATCTGCAGGAGGGAAACTGCAGGAGTGGAGAAGCAGATCTTCTGGTCTCTCTCTCTCTACCTCCCTCCACCTTCCTTATCGATTTCTGGTTGTCTCTATCCAATAAATAAATAAAGATAATAATAACTTAAAACAAAAAGTAAATTACAATGCTATGTATGGGCTCAGGTTATCTTGAATTATTTAGAGTTTTAAAATCAATTCGGTAAAATATTTTAAAATAATTTTATATTGGGGTTGTTATATTGGTCATTGTTAGTTCACTATTTATTAACTGCTAAATGAACTCATAAGATTTGAACGTCTTTAAACGTGTGAACTTCATGGCTAATGAGCATTTATCCCCCCAAATAAACAACTTTTGTCTGGATAATTATTTTGAAAAAAATGCTTAAAAAAGATCTTTGGGGGATCAGGTGATAGCGCAGCAGGGTAAGCACACATGGCATAAAGCACAAGAACCTGCTTAAGGATCCCAGTTTGAGCCCCCAGCTCCCCACCTGCAGGGGAGTCACTTCACAGGCGGTGAAGGAGGTCTGCATGTGTCTGTCTTTCTCTCCCTCTCTCTGTCTTCCCCTCCTCTCTCCATTTCTCTCTGTCCTATCTAACAACAAATGGCATCAACACCAACAATAATAACCACAGCAAGGCTACATCAGCAAGGGCAACAAAAGGGAAAAAAAAAAAGGCCTCCAGGAGTAGTGGATTCATGGTGCAGGCACTGGGTCCCGGCAATAGCCCCAGAGGCAAAAAAAAAAAAACTATTTGATATCTTCTTGATCAGTATTATGTCACACACACACACACACACACACACACACACACACACACCTTGAGGCCTGTTGGTGGTGCACCAGATGAGGTGCACATGTTACAATGTTCAAGGACCAGGGTTAGAATCCCCCGGTCCCCACCTGCAGGGGGAAAGCTTTGCAAGTGGTGAAGCAGGGCTGCAGGTGTCTCTGTCTCTCTTCCTCTCTGTCTTCCTCTTCCTTCTCAATTACTGGCTGTCTCTATCAAAAATGTAAATAAAAATAATAAAAAAAAAATAAAGCAAACTTCAAGAAGCATTTAATGCCCAGTAAATTTGTTTTCTTTTTCCTCCAAGGTTATCGCTCGGGCTCAATGCCAGCACTATAAATCCACTGCTGTTGGAGGCTATTTTTTCCCATTTGGTTGCCTGAGTTGTTGCCCTTGTTGTGGTTGTTATGGTTGTTATAGCTGTTATTGTTAGATAGGACAAAGAGAAATGGAGAGAGGAGAGGAAGACAGAGAGGGGGAGAGAAAGACAGACACCTGCAGACCTGCTTCACTGCCTGTGAAGTGACTCCCCTGCAGGTGGGGAGCCAGGGGCTTGAACAGGGATCCTTAAGCAGCGCCTTGTGCTTTGTGCCATGTGTGCTTACCCTGCTGAGCTACCGTCCGGCTTCTATAAATTTGTTTTCTTAGTGCTTTGTTCCACCATATGGTTCATTAGCAAAATGACATTTTACTTTTCTTCTTAAGTGTTTATATGCAAAAAAAGGTGGTACTTTTATGAGCAAACTGTCATGTGGTATGATTAATCATACAAAAGTGTAAACAATGAATAGATTTGGTCCATTTTTACAAAGTTCCTATAAAGCGTTTTCTTTAGAATTGAATTTGATTTTGTAAATTAATTCATATGCATTTATACATATTTAATTTGGAGAAACACAGAGACATTGAGAGGGAAGGAGGAAGAAATAGAGAGGGAGAGGGACACTTACAGCAGTGCTTCACTGTTTGTGAAACATCCCCCTCCCCAGGTGAGGGTGAGGAATGTAAACCAGAGTTCTTGTGCACTGTAACATGTGCACTCCACTGAGAGCACCACTGCTCAGCCCTACAAATGAATTCTTACAGTTCCTATTTTCGCCTACGTTGAATTTTTAAAAATCACATCTATTTTCCCTCTCAACTTCAGTGACAGATTTTTGAAATATCAAAGTTTTGTAAATACCACTCCCCTACTAGCTCACCAAAAAAAAAAAAAAAAAAAAAAGACCAACTTCTACAGACTGCTTAGTTAGGACTAACAGGACAAGAGGTGAGGACATGGACTGTATTGATTGCTGGGTGGGTGTTCAAGTTTGCACCAACATCTGCCAATTTTTATTTTATTTTATCTTCAGATAACTTTATTGGGGGACAAGTTTATTTATTTATTTATTTATCTATTCATTCATTGAGGAGGTTAATGTTTTACAGTGCAATCATTGACATATGCATACAATTTCATTATATAATAACCTACCCCCCCAGAGGTTTCTTTCTATTCACCCTGTCCCTCTCTCCCCAGAGTCCTTTGCTTTGGTGCAATATATTATGGGGGGGGGGGAATCTTTATAAGGACAAGCTGCGTGCACCTAAGTAGTTTCTTATCTGATGGGTGTTAGGGTGCTACATCCACCACCAACTGGCATGTTCCCCCTAGCCCTGTGCAGTGTTTCCAGTGCCCTCCTAGTCTTGCACCACCAACTCGTGCGGGAAGCTTCCCTCTCTTTGATTGTCTTCAGAGACGCTGTGTTCCTTACACACCATCTCACATCATTCTTCAGCCACTAGTCAAGTCACTAAAATGGCCTAGTTTTTTTTTTTTTTTTCTGCAGAAACAAAGTGAAATTTTCTGTTCCTTTCTGAAAAACTAAACTAGTTAAGAAATTCACTTGGTTCTGCTCCTATTTGACTCATCACTTCCTATGCAGTGACAGTAACACTGATGTTAGATTTTCTTCTTAGCGGCTACTACCAGGATTCCAGGATCTATCTACCTATGATGTCCCCATCTGACACCAAAATAGCATACGGAGCATGAGAAAAACATTTTTTAGAGCTCACATGTATAGTCATAAGAGACTGCACTGAACTGCTGAGTCCTGAGAGAACAGGAAACATTTTTAAATCCATCTCTGAAGTTCACCCTGCAACTGTACTGCTTGGCATGGGATCACAGACACTGCAGGTCATTGCTTTGAAGTTAAAACATACACTGCATTTCAAATTCAAGTTTCACGACCAGCTCAGTGTGTTACTATGAGCAAAATACTTTCTGCAATTAATAGTACTTCTTTGGGAGATGTCAGTGAGAAAACGACCACTTGTAACACTTAGCATTGAAGTAAAACATGGCCACGCCGCCCAGTGCCACAGAAAGCCAAACCCTGTTACACCAGGCTTTACTCAAACCAAAATAATAATAGTAATCATAATAAAGAACCTTTTACTAATGGGTGAACTGCAATCAAAAGCAAGAGTATATTACTCAGATAAACCACTCACCTGGTAGAGCAAGTCACTCTTTATAGAGACAGAAGAAAAGGCAATGTTGAAAGATAGGATCTGGATTTAGGGAAAAGGGAGTAGGATCTGAGGGCTTTATCTTTCTGTCTCCTGGTTAAGGACTCTTAAGATTTCCTTCCAAAACAAATCCAATTGTTCCTCTTAATCAATTATATTTCTTAATAATTATTTTGAAGGATCAAAGTGAGAAGAAACTGGGTGAGATCATTTAAGTCTCCTGTAATTACCCTTTTGTTTCCAAACTCAGTGTTTTTTTTTTTTATTTTTATTTACTTATTGTTTAGTGGATACAGAGAGAAATCAAAAGGGTAGGGGAAGATAGATAGATGAGAGACAGATAATATGTAGTTGATGATAAATACATAGATAATATATAATGATGATAATAGATGATAAATAGATGATATACAGTTGATGATGATAGATATATATACATACATAATATATAGATGATGATAGAGATAGATAGATAGATAGATAGATAGATGAGAGCCATAATATATAGGTGTGATGATAGATCCAGCTTTCTAGCCCTTTTTACAACTATGACACCATCACCCCAGGCAATAACCTGGATCCACCTACATATTAGATGTCAGGCTCAGGCCAAAACTAAGAAAGTCATGGACCCTTTGGAATATACCTAAGACAGACCTACTAGCTTTTTCCAAAACAGGGACCCCAAATCTTCATCTGCAATATTCCAGACTTTAGATTCCTGATTAGTCAACAATTAGTTCTGCTTTATATGTTAACTCTTTTTCAGTCACCAGGTTCCAGATGTTGTCATGATGACAACTGGACTTCCCTGGGCAGATTATTCCACCAATGTGTCCTGGAGCCCCATTTCCCCACAGCCCTGCCCCACTAGGGAAAGAGAGAAATAGGCTGGGAGTACGGACCAACCTGCCAACATCCATGTGTAGCAGAGAAGCAATTACAGAAGCCAGACCTCCCACCTTGTGCACCCCATAATGACCCTGGGTCCATACTCGCAGAGGGTTAAAGAATAGAAAAGCTATCAGGGGAGGGGATGGGATACGGAATTCTGGTGCTGGGAACTGTGTGGAAATGTACCCCTCTTATCCTATAGGCTTGTCAATATTTCCATTTTATAAGTAAAATTTTAAATAAAAGATATGTTCCAAGGAGTAGATAAGGTAAATTTAGGTTAGAAATATTCAGCACTCAGTGTCCTCCATCCATGGCAATTAACATCATTATTAATTATATTGTTCTTATGAATGACTAATAATGATACTCAGGATTATACTAATGCCACTGTGAGCATAATGGTGAAAAGATAGGCTCAATTAAGTTTTTTTCTTTTACTGGGGAAATAATTTTAAAAGAGGCAAATAGAGAGGAATAACACTGGGAAAAAATATTTGGCTGCTACATTTTTCTCACTTAGTTTATCTTGTGGAATCAAACTAAAAATAAGGTTATTACTATCACTCACCTGATAATGCTGTTTCATGTAATAATTGTTTTTTTAAATATTTATTCCCTTTTGTTGCCCTTGTTGTTTTATTGTTGTAGTTATTGTTGTTGCTATTGATTTTGTTGTTGTTGGATAGGACAGAGAGAAATGGAGAGAGGAGGGGAAGACAGAGAGGGGGTGAGAAAGATAGATACCTGCAGACCTGCTTCACCGCCTGTGAAGGGACTCCCCCACAGGTGGGGAGCCTGGGGCTCAAACCAGGGATCTGGATCCTCAGGTCCATTCACTTCATGTCATGTGTGCTTAACCGGCTGCACTACTGCCTGACTCCCTCGTAATAATTGTTTGTAAGGTCAAAGGATTTGTGGAATTAACAAGTGTTAAAGTAATGCACTTATCATGTGCATATGCTTTTACCCAAGACTTGATGAATCACAATTTTTTAAATCAGTGAAGAATGTAGGGGATTTAGAAAATAGACCCATCATGTGACCATTCTTATTTAGAATGCCCTTGAGAATTAAACTTATGCAGTCAAGGCTGAAAAAACAAATACAAAGATCAAATAACTTGCATAAGATTATTGACTAATGGCATTGAATGAAAAGATATCAGTGTCTACCGTGCCAGCATGGTCTTTCTCCATTCACTTTCCATATCCTCCCTTTGATCTCTCTCATAGCTGTACCTGTTACCCGTGATCCTTTCTAGCTTCTGAACAGTAACATAAAGCTGAAATAGCAGTCCTTCCTGAAATACAATGACTTGCTAGTACTAAACAGCCCCGTGTTCCATATGTCTACTGGGCAGTTAATTAGCACATCTCACAGCGACTCTAAGAAACAGTTGTCCAGTTTCTACTTTGGACAAAGCTGATAATTAGTCAGGTTAAATGCTCTGCCTGAGGACAGAGCTAATTATTTTCTGACATTGGGTTCAAACAGGAATTTGCCAATGCTAAGTTCTAGGAGTTCCAGAGAGGCTTGGTTGATTGAAAGTTTTGAAAACTATTTGAACTGTTGTTGTATGGGTGTTCTGCAGACTTCGGTATTTTGGACCCAAGCAAAAACTAAGAGAACATCAACAAGAAATAATTATTTATTGCAAATATCCTTTCGGCTTCTTGATGCTAACTCTTTAAAATTTATTCAGTAATCAGAAACCTCACTGGAGTTGATTAGGCAAGCAAGAATCAATCATGTTGAAAGTTCATTAAAGAGAAATAAATACAAACATGAAGAATGTGTGAGAAACATGCCAAGACTTACATTGCATTAATTTCTTACACCCCTTTTAAATAGTAACAAGTTTAAATTATTAAACTAAGTTATCGAAATTGATAAATTAGAATCTTTCTCGGTCAGATATTTCCCTCTCTCCCTCTGTTTTCTCCTACTGAGAAAATCAACCTAGAGTGATGAAACCCTAGGAACAATGAGACATCAACAAATTCGTCTTCAAAAATAATGTAACTCGGATCTTTGAATGCTCTGCTTTTCCTTCACATGGAGAAAACAAAAAAACTATATCTACAGTCATGAGCAAAAACATAACAGAAAATTGCTTACAAATGTATTTGAAAATATTCAGAAAACTATCTTCCTTGTTGCTGAATAAACACTGTTCAACTTCACTTTTAGAAACTAATTAAGCTTTACTCTGAAAACATTTCCTAAGACATGAAAGAAAATGCTAATATGGCCCCTTCAATCACATTTTAATATCTAAATGTTTTAACATAAAAAAAGATCGCATGTGGCAGGGGGCTGGTGGTGACACACCTGGTTGAGTGTGTGCCTGTCACTGTGCATAAGAACCTTAGTCCCAGTGCCACCGCCCCCCCCCCCCCCCGCAGGTCTACAATCCACTACCTTCCTCTCTCCCTCTCTCTACCCTTCCCCTCTCAATTTCTCTCTGCCTTAGCTAATAAAATAGAAAGGAAAGTGAAAGGGAGAGGGTGGGGGAGCCAGCCCAAGGTGCAGTGGATTCCTTGTTCAGGCACTAAGTCTCTGTGGTAACTCTAGTGGCAACAAGACATAGTATTGACCAGGGAGGTGGCTCAGTGTTTAAAGCACTCCCTCTTACTCTGTAACTCGAGAACTCTCCAACTCTGGAACTCTGGAACTCTCGTACTGGGGAACCCTCTGAAACTCTGGCACTCTGGAACTGGCGGGTTTCCTAGGGGCGGGGCCAAGCGGGCCCGCGAAATTAACAGGACTGATGCAATTCTCTTGGCAGGGGAGAACTAGAACCCAATGTAAAGCATACAACAATTCCCCCTTTTCTTTTTAACTAAATACTATAGTATCAAGGGTGTGGGGTGAACAGAAACCTATATCATACAGGCATTTTTTAAAAAAGAAACTGGCACAAACTAAACTTTATCAGCTTAAAAAAAAACATTTCTTGCCTCTGGGGGGCGTACTTTCTTCGACGGGCATTTGCATGGGGGCGGGGAACGGCCTAGAGTCCCAAAGGCAGCTGGCTGCAACTTACTATGAAATAAAACTTGTTATTAGCATATCTACTGCACGATCAAACGTTTATAATAGAGAAGGAATTTGAGACTTTTACATATCAACAACGTCTTTTAACCTTTTGTTACACCCATTCAAGATGGAGACACACCCTAGGTGTGGGCCAGAGAGGAAACCTCAGGCATGAGAATAATTAGCATAGCCATTGTGCGATCTACCATTTCTAATATAGAGAAGGTAGTGGAGAGTTTTACATATTAACAAGTCTATTTAACCTTTTATTTAGACCAACTTAGTTAAAATATATTGATTGTTAACTAATTTTTACCTCAGACTTTAAATGTAAGTTAATTTTATCTTTATGAGAATTACATTGAAAACCGTGAATAGACCATATACTACATGCTTCCAGCTATATAACCTTCCGGGAATGGCAACACTAAAAAACAATATGCTTCATGTAATGATAAGGTTGCAGGAATAGATTTGTTGGTAAGATCACTGAACAGATGCCAGTTTGCTTTCCGAAAGTTCCATCTTAGTTTCTCCGAGCACAGAATCAGTGGGAGCTGGAGACCAATGTGGATGATAGCTGGGCGGTGATGACTGTGCGGGAAGATCTTGAGAACTTGTCTCGTAGCGGGAAAGGCTTGGCCATTGACTGTGCTAATCCAGCACAGGTCGGGTGACGAGTCTTTATTCCATCTAGCACTGTGAAAAGAGCCTGGCTGTTTGGGATCTTATAATAGGGAGAGGTCATTCGCTGAAGCCCAGTCGGCTAAGATAGAGCCGTCAGCACGAGTGGAGGAATATCCCCAGTCTTGGTGATGACTATTAAAGTCTCCAACTAAACGGCTGGGTGATTCGGGCTAGGCAGGACCTCATTATCCCATGAGGCACTGGGAGGCTTATATACGAGCTGAATAGTTCCAATAGTAATGAAGTCGTAGAAGGTCGAAGAGGACGTATGGTAAACGTCCGCAAGACACAATTTGGCGTAGATGGCTCGGCCGTGTTTAGGATGGAGATTATAGCATATTAAATCAAATCCACTGATGGTGAATCGAGCAGCTTCATCGACTGCTATATGTGTTTCTTGTAGGCAGATAACATCTGCCTGATGCTGTATCGCCAATTGACCAATAAGAACGCGTTTGGCAAAGGACAGCCCCTCAAAATTAAGTTGGAGGACTCAAAGAGCAGGACCAACAGCTTGAAAGCTGTCAGGAACTGCTTGTTGCTGGCTTTGAAAGTGACTGGGATCCATGTGAATTCAGTCAGCTAGGAAAGATTGTCAGTTTCCCCAATGAATGGGTACTCACGAGATGCACCACGGGAAGGTCGATCCAATGCATCCCGACTTCCCAGTTGTATAGTTTTGATATTACTCTGTGTCTTTTAATGCTTTAAGAGTTGATGTATTTATTGAATAGTATTCTATTCTGTGGATATACCAGAGTTTTATTTCATCAACCTGTTGAAGATCATCCTCTTTGCTGCCAAGCTGGGACAACTATGAGTACAGTTACTATATATATAAAAATACAGGTCTTGCAAGGATGTGAAGTTTCAGGTAATGGGTAAGCTGGGTCATAGGATAATAGCAGTTATCTTCCAGAATGTTTGTGCCATTTTGCATTCCCAACAGTGATTAATGGGTTCCTCCACATTCTCTCCTTGATTCAATATTGTCCCTGCTTCTATGTTTAGCTATTCTCACAGTAGTATTGTCTGTTTCCTCTCTGAAGGTATGATTTTCATCTGGGTATCTGAAGTCCTTGGCACTGTGTGCCTACTCTGCTTCCCACTAGTCCATAATTATTTACTTTGCCACAATACACCTCACCTAGTCCAAAGTTTACCCTGTTTCCCTTAGCATAATGAGTATGCAAATACATTTTCATTCTTCAGACACCAAAAGTCTCAGTATAAGTACCCAGCACCACTCTAACCCAGAGCTGAGTAATGCTCTAGAAATTAATTAACAAATTAATTAATACACATTAAATTTAAATTGTAGGGCTGTGCCACAGAGAAGAGAGAGAGGAGATCTGGAGCGAAGACAGGACACAAATTTTTATTCGCACGGGCACCTCAAAGTTGGGTGAGAGCGCAGTGGTTTGGGCCACGTGGATGTAGCAAAAACGGCTGCCTCCCAGACCACCCTCCCTTGTGTCTAATCACCCAAGTGAAAGGCCAACAAGAGAACTAGGGGCAGACAGAGAAGGGCTTTATAGGGCAACAACCAGGAGTGACATGTTGGGACAGGATTGGTTGAACAAGGCACTGTGAGAATATTGCGGGAAGTGGCAAAGCCTGAGGGGACAGTTTGGCAGATGTGACTGCATCTGCATAATTCCCCAGAAGTAAATAAAAAAATTTAAACCTTCTGTGCTATCTCTCTGGTCAGGAGCTAAATTTCTTGGTCTCAATGAGGGTATAGTGGCTAAAGTGCTGTATTTCCAAGCATTTCCTAGTTTTAATACTTTGTTAGGATTATTGCTAGTGAAAAAGTGATTGAATCTTAGGTCGGCTGGTATTGTCTTTTCTGCTTTTGCCATAAAAAGATTTTGTGAGCAAAATGGTAATTTAGTGATATTGTTAGTGTTCTATGCAATCTGCTGATTTGGGAAATTTAGATCACTCACCATGGTCCTAACACTCTATATATCTCTATATCAAAATAATAATATGTGTATTCCATACACATTACATCCCTGTGCATTTCATGAAATACAAAACTGTGCCATTGTTACTTTTTTTAATGAAGGATTGGTTTGTAAATGGATGACTGTAGATAGATAACAGATGACTGAACTGTTGAGATGTATTCTCCATGGTAGCTGAATAGAATTGTCTAGAATCTGACCTCATGAAAACTCTGTGGCCTAGGCAGTTTAAAGAGGACTATGCAACACACACTCTAAAGTAAAAAATAAAGAGGACTACACTCTCAAAAGTTTAATTTTGTCAAGGAATTGTCAATGACAAAAATATAGTTATATTTTTCTGGGCTAGCATGGGGGTGCCTCTTCCTGGGCCCATACTCTCTGGGTTGGAGAGAATGCAACTGGAGCCAGCCTGGGCTGCTACTCACTCAGTGACATGAGGGAGATGAGTTATGAATAGAGCTTGTGGTGGAGAGGCAATTTGATTCTTTATTGATCAGAAACAGAAATGGTTAGGAAAGGGGGGGGAGAAAGGCAAAAGGGGCTGGAAAGATAGGAATTTCCTTAACAAGTGTTGCGAGAGTTTTAACTGGTAGGATTAATAATACCACCTTGCAGGCAGGGAGGGTCTTGAGGGTAGAAAGAAGATAGATCAAAGGAATGGAATGGGTGGGGATCTTTCAGGCAAAACAAAGATTATATAGATAATAAGGGAGCAGGCCATAGTATCAGGAATGCAGGGTGCTTTGTGAGGCAGGGAGTCTGATAAGATGAGGCAAACCTTGTGTGGGGGGGTTTCCTTCCTTGCTTGACCTCTCAGTAGAGAGAGAGAGACTGACAGGATGGATGTCCCCTCAAGTCAACCCTTGCCACACTCAACCACATCCTCACGATTTCCTGACAATGTTTAAATATTTTTTGTAGTTTTTGTATCTATATAATCACTTACATGAAAACTTAAAGTTTAGCCATTTTATTAGGAACAGGATTATTTAGAATATGTATGAAATTCTTATTTTCAAACGGGAAAAGTGAGCCTTAGAGGCATTAAGGAACTTCCAAAAGTAGAGAATTATATTTCTGCTACTTCTAGCTTAGAAATTAGATTTTAATTTATATCCTTTTTTCACACTAGCAATTATTTCTCTTTTTTTATATTTTTAAATATTTATTTATTTACTTATTCCCTTTTGTTGCCCTTGTTGTAGTTATTATTGTTGTAGTTATTGATGTCTTCCTTGTTGGATAGGATAGAGAGAAATGGATGGAGGAGGGGAAGACAGAGAGGGGGAGAGAAATATAGACAACTGCAGACCTGCTTAATCTCCTGTGAAGTGACTCCCCCTACAGGTGGGGAGCCAGGGACTTGAACTGGGATCTTTAGGCCAGTCCTTGTGCTTTCTGCCACCTGTGCTTAACCTCCTGCACTACAGCCTGACTCTGCACACTAGCAATTCTGTAGTGAACAGTTTAGATAGTTAAATGACTGCAACCTAATGAGTTGGTGACATCTTATTTAGGTCACGTTAGGACCAGGAAATATGAACTCAAAATATGTTCTTTTTTTTTTATTAGTGTGCCAAATCTTCACACTTAATCTATTCCATTATTTCCAGTAGACATTTTCTTCCTCAAATATTTAAATTAGAGAGAAAAAGAGATAGAGGCAAGGAGGCAGAGAATCATAGAGGAGAGCCAACATAGTACTTGTACGTCCTGGTGTACCCATGCCACGTTGAGACCTCAAACCTGGGTCCTTACTTAAGGCAAAGTGTGTGCACACTATTTGGTGAGCTGTCTCCTGGTATCAAATTAACATTTTAGTGAGGTAAAATATTTTCTGCAATTAAAAATGCTAAAATTGTGTGCTATTTTAATGTTGAGCTTTTCAATATCATTATTAATTTTAACACTCCTTTGTCCCACTGAACACTGAGCTGACAATAATTATTGAGTTAATATATAAACAATGAATACAAAACCTTTAAATGCATGAAATATATAACTTTAGACATCATTCTGCGCCTTTTCATGGTTTTTTTGCTGATACCCATAGGTAAATGAATTATTCCAAAATCTCTCTTTAAAAAAAATAGTATTTTAAAAATATTTTAATGTTATTGTTGTATAGAGACAGAAATTGAGAGGGGAGATGGAGATAGAGAGAGAAAGAGACAGAGAGATAATTGCAGACCTGCTTCACCACTTCTGAAGCTTTTCCCCTGTAAGTGGGGGCCAGGGGCTTGAACCTGGGTACTTGCACACATAATCAGGTGCTTAACCAGGTGCACTGCCACCTGGCCCCAAAATACTTATCTTCGCACAAAAACGTAATTGTTTTCCCCTTAGTACTATGGTCCTATTCTTGAGTTTTCTCTAGTACATTTTCTGAATCTGTAGGCAATTGATTAAGCAAACAACATAGCTTAGAAATAAGTAATGTGAGAAAAAAATGGCAAGTCATTTGATACAGCACTTACACTATTTCTGCTTTCCTAGATAAGATTGATTTCGGAGAAATTAGAGTTGAACTTAAATCCATATCACTTAGACTCACAACTTCCAATTATGTGTGTATGTGTTCATGGCTCCAAAATGTATTTGAGTCCATTTCTTCATCTTCAGTAAATTCTAGCTGCTTTTTGGATTGATACCTGACTCTCTAGTGGGTCTTGCAGTATTGACAGAAATCACAGTTTGTTGATCTGCTTCTAAATTCTGCTTATAAGACCTTCTGTTTTGATCATCACGTTAGGTTCTCTTGTATTGCTTAACTTTGCAGTTTATTTACATGATCATTGTTTTCATTGGTTTAATCCCCACTAGTTGGCACATTTTCCTTCTCTGCCCCACCCCTTATCCTATGTACATCCTCTTTAGACCTGACACTTCCACCTCAGGAGATATATATAGGACAGGGTTGTGATTAGAGCTAGCTAGCTTGCACTGCATTCCTCATCAATAAAGATTGAAGTGCTTCTCAGCTCAGCCATGAATCCCTGGTCCTCTCTCTCGCACCCATGAAGCTAGCCCAGGAACAGCTCTGTTCACATCTGCATATGTCTGTCTTCTTCTATTCTTTCTCATAGCATTTGTTCAGTCATAGATGGTATAATGGTTCCTGTTTTGTTATATGTCTTTATGACAATGTTTCTTTACTATTTCTTCTTGAAAAGGTTTTCTATTTTCTTTAGCCAGATTTAAGTCTATGCACCTTTCACTACCACTTCAATATTCTCACTCATGGTGTACTCTATCAGGTGTGTCACTGCTCTGCCCCCATATGTCTTACTTTGTGAATGAATAAACAAGACAAGACAGATAATATAGGACAGGTGGACTTGTTGGGTAGGCAATAGAAAGAAATATTTTAATTTTTCCTGAGAATCAAGATCTCTGTGATAAACAATTGAAGATGAAAGAAGACTACTAGAAAACCAGATCTGGACTGGAAAGAAAAGAGGTTCTTAACACTTTATAATATAATAGATATTTTCTTATATATATATATATATATATATATATTTATTTATTTTCCCTTTTGTTGCCCTTGTTGTTTAACATTGTTGTGGTTATTGATGTTGTTGTTGTTGAATATGACAGAGAGAAATGGAGAGAGGAGGGGAAGACAAAGAGGAAGAGAGAAAGAAAGACACCTGCAGACCTGCTTCAATGCCTGTGAAGCGACTCCCCTGCAGGTGGGCTCGAACCAGGATCGTTATGCTGGTCCTTGTGCTTTGTGCTGCGTGCGGTTAACCCGCTGTGCCACCACCAGACTCCCTGATATTTTCACTCAACTAATGGAGCAATAAGAGAAACATTCAAGAGAAGATGGACAGATTTTTATTACTTATTTTATTACTTTTACATTATCATTATTATTATACTGTATATTACTTACTTTATAACACTTTACCAGCTGGGGTATTTCTCCTTCGATATTGCTATTGAAATGTCACAGAATTCATTATTCCTCATAAAACAAAGGAATCCAAAACAAGGACTGAACTCCAGAATACAGTTTTTATCCTTTCCAAAAAGTATTTTCACAATTCTGATCCTGGACTTATCACCAAGAAGACATATCTGTCCTGAGAGTTAGAGTAACTCTTCTCTGTTCTCTCTGGGCCAATGACAATCTCATTGTCTTCTTAATAACTGGCCTCTTAATACAGAGACTTCTTCATTAGAATGAAATAAGACAGCCATCCAGTCTGGGATGTTATAATGACTAGGCATTCCTCCTTCCCCGCAGAGTGTCTCCATGCAGTAGTCAAAGTGAATTCACAAGCTAAGTTTCAATATTTTCATATAAATAAAAACTAATTTGTTCCACACAAATCTATCAGATTTCCTCCAGGATGAAATTATTACACTATTCATGACAATAGTGCTCTCCTATTGCTCTCTTCCTGTTCCATGACTCTTCCTTTCATGGATCATAATTATGACAGTAGAAGCTCCTGAGTCATAGGCTGAGGTGAGGGAATAAGAAATAAGTATTTTTAATTGTCATTACCTCCTCTCTAGTACATCAGAGTAATTGCTCTAATTTTACCCTTGTTTCCTCTTATAATATGATTTAGTGCTCTTGGCATATGAATAACTGCCATCTGTTCTTGTTTGCCGAAATTATAAAATAAGGGAAGAATACAGGATTCAAAAAAAAAACAAGGGTGGATAAGATTCACAGTAATAAGAATCCTGGGATGACACTGCTGAATACATACACATACATATATATGATACATAATATCATATATAAGATATCATCATATATAAGATACATACAGTCTATAAGAGAATACATTATCTGAAATGAAAAATACATTTCAGTTTAGATCCTTTTGTGGTTGCTTCCAAGGTTTCACTACTCCAAGTCACCACTTTTTTCAGGGGTGGGAAGAGTAAACACAGCACTGAAGCACACTCTCATAAAAGTGGGGGCAGGCGGTTCACAACTGGGTTACAAACTACACACCGGGTGAGGCTGGCACCCTGCCACGTGAGCTATTTTTCCATCACAGAGAAGGAGAAGGGAAGGAAACAGCTATGAAGATAAAGATAGGAAGTAAACTGAGTCAAGAGTTGTTAGAATAAGCTCAGTTCAGGAGTTATTTGTATAGTTGCTCTCAGTTCTTTCACTCCATAACTAATAGAGGCTGAGTGTTTCTTGGAACTCACCTCTTGCTAAAGAGGCCCATTTCCAGATATTATAACGAAAATTTTCTTAATTTGATTTTATTTATAATCTTACTGCTCCCTAGACTATGCATTTCACTCCATTATCAGCACAAGTCTGCCACTTTTTTTTGAACCCTCATCTTTTTTCTCATTATTCCTTGGAACTTAAGGACTCTACTATTTTATTGACAAATTCATTCCACCAAAATACCTAGCTCAATTATTGGACAACTTTGCCAAACTAAAAGTTTGTTCAAGATTGTCCTTTTGATAATTTGATTATTGTGATAGCTGAATTTTGGCAAATTAACTAAAAGAGAATTGCTGTCTTTTTTCTTTCTTTTTAAAATATTTTATTTATTCCCTTTTGCTGCCCTTGTTGTTTTATTGTTGTAGTTATTATTGTTGTTGTTGTCGTCATCTTTGTTGGATAGGACAGAGAGAAATGGGTAAAGGAAGGGAAGACACAGAGAGGGGGAGAGAAAGATAGACACCTGTGAAGTGACTCCCCTGTAGGTGGGGAGCCGAGGACTCGAACAGGGATCCTTACACAGGTCCTTGCACTTTGTCTCACGTGTGCTTAACCCGCTGTGCTGCCGCTGAACTCCCAAGAATTCCTATCTTAAACTACAGTTAATAAAGCTAAAATTCTGTCTAACACCTTCTAAAAGGATTTTTTTCTTTCACTATATTCAGGTTACTAGAAAAATATAGAATCAAATTATACTTGATTCCTTCAAGTTCCATCAATATTAGGTGAAAAAGGTGGTTACATCATTTTCAATAGTTGTACAGTATTCCACTCTGTGTATAGACCATAAATTTCTTAGCCATTTATCTGTTGTTGTACATCTAAGTTGCTTCCAAGTTTGGGCTATTACAAATTGTATTGCCATGGACACAGGTATACACAGATCTCTTTGGATGGGTGTGTTTAGTTCCTTAGGATATATCCCCAGGAAAGGAATTCCCTCTTAAGCAAGATAAGTGAGGAAGAGAAGGATGAATTTGGAATGATCTCACTGATTTGGGAGTGAGAGGCTTTTGTATACCTCTGATGAGATGAGAAATTATAACCATTTGCCAAGAACTATACAGTAAATTGTTAAACTTCCAATGAAATAAAATAAGAATCAGGTATAGGGGAGTTAGCATAGCAGTTATGCAATAGGTCCTTCTTGTCTGATACTCCAAGTCCAGGTTCAATCCCCTGACCCACCATAAGCCAGAGCTGTACTCTGAAAAAAATATAACATAATAAATGGGAAAAAAATAAATCTGGTAGAGAAAATAATCATACATAAGCAGTGTGATTGCATGCTTCTTTGCAATCCTGAAACAAACATTAACATAGAAAATTATTTTGTTAAGTTAAATAGAATGGAGCTGAATTATTGAAGGGACAGTGTAATGACAATCTGGGCTGTAAATGAAATTGATTTGTGCTGGATCATAATAAGAATTCTCTGACAGAGTCCTGCAAATCCCAGCTGGAACAGAGATGGGTTTAGGGCTTAGTTCTAAGAGTCAAGTCTTTTCTACTTAAAAGGATTGTTTCTGTTCAGCTTGCAAGAGAAAATCCTGATGGAGAAGTGACAGCACCATTGTTTAGAAGCCCTAAGTATGTCAGAAAGCTGGCATTGTTGGTCAGAGCTTGATACATCTGAAAATCAGAATTTGGACTGTGATGAAATTTTAACTGTAGATGGAAGCTTCTGGACAGATATGCTACTTATATTGGAATGGGAACACTGAAATGAGAAGGAGTCTAACAACACCATTTTCCTCCTCCTCAGTTTATTCCTTAAACATGAGTTCAACCTTTGTGCAGATTTAGCTTCTACAAACTGGATCATTGACCAGTTGATAAGTAGGCTATTTTTAATATGAAAAAAATATCTAGGATATATAAACTTTATTGTAGGAATAAATGAATTATAGTACACTTGTGGGCACAGGTAGAATTTCTCATCTCCTGGGCGGAGATTAGATAGCATAATGGTTATGCAAACAGACTCTCATGCCTGAGGCTCCAAAATCCCAGGTTCAGTCCCCACACCACAATAAGCCAGAGCTGAACAGTGCTCGGGTTAAAAAAAAAAAAAAAGAACTTCTCATCTCCCCATTGGTATCCACAAGGCACTCATGCCCAGCTTGGGTCCTGCTTCACCATCAGACACCAAGAACTCAATGCTGCCCCCCACCCCAGACCAGTCCCTCCCCACCCTCCCCCCATAGTTTCATATTTGTTGCAATACTCAAAGATGATAATCTTTGAACATACTGTTGACTTATTTCCTGATTGAATGTGACTTACAAAACATAATTTTATGTAAATGAGTATAATAATTAAACTTTATTTTTTCCATATAGCACAAGTAATTAATCAGATAGTTTGACTGTCTCGTGGCAAATGGGCCTCAGCTCATTGCTCACTGCCAGCCTCCCCAAATCCCTCCAGTATGGATAGGTGAAACCCAGGCCTGGACAGATCTGCAGCTTCCTGCCGAGCCTGGCCACTAATCTTCATCCTCACCTCTGCTTTCACGACACCCGATGCCCCATATTTGAAGCCTCAGCTGCCGGGACTGTAGATGGGATTGGAGGGTCATGTCTCTCTCCTTTTCAGTAAAACTGTTGATCAGTACGGTGATGATGATGGCGATGATGATTGATGGTAAGAGGGTAGTAATTGATGGAAAAATCAGAGTTCCATCTCATGATAGACATTTGGTGACTTTTTAAATGAATAGTATCACAGGATTTTTTTTTTTCAGGAGTCGGGAGGTGGTGCAGTGGGTTAAGCGCAGGTGGTATGAAGCACAAGGACCAGGGTAAGGATCCAGGTTCCAGCCCCCGCTCCCCACCTGCAGGGAAGTCGCTTCACAGGCAGGTCTGCAGGTGTCATTCTTTTTCTCCCCTCTCTGTCGTCTCCTCCTCTCTCAGTGTCTTTGTCCTGTCCAACAACGACTGTAATAACAACAACAATAATAACAAAGAAGATGATAAACAACAAGGGAAACAAAAGGGGGGGTTCTAAAAAAAAAAAGACAGATTTCTTCTGTTTCTTAACTTTAATCCAATAGTAAGGCAAACTTGATATCCATAGTTCATGATCTGCTTACACACACACACACACACACAAACACAAACACACACTCCGCTATATTTAAAGGTGGCTTATGTACTTAACTGAATGGCACAGACATATTTTAATATATTTTTAAATATGTATTTTATACCTTAAGATTTGAATATGAGTTTTGAAGTTAAAAGTGCAAGATGATGGATTCTTTTTTTTTTTTTTGAGGGGGTGCTTCTAAGGTTATTGCTAGACCTTGGTGCCTATATTATGAATACACCACTTCTACGGTCATCTTTTTTTTTTTCCTATTTTATCTGATAGGGCAGAGAGAAGTTGAAAGGGGAGGGAGGAAGAAAGACACCTACCTGCAGAAGTGCTTCACTACTTGTGAAGCTCTATGCTGCAGCTGGGGAGTGGGGGCTTGAACCCATGTCCTTGTGCTTAGTACTATGTGCGCTTAACCGGGTGCACCACTGCCCAGCCCCCTGATTGATTCAGTTTTCTTTTTTTCTTAATTTAAAAAATTTTTTTTCTTAATTTAGAGACAATATGGATGATTAAGAAAATCTCAAAACTCTTCTGAACATTTACTATCTGTATCTTGCTGATTTTTTTTAACTAAGTTCCTTTGAAAAATAGTTTCTAATACTTTTCTCCCCTTTGAACTTATACCACCTTACTCCATAACTAACATTTGGTCACTCTCCAGCACTTTGAAATTTATGTCATCTTTGTGTAAGTTTACTTCCCCATATATGTCCTAAAACTTTCTCCTGAATAATAGTAGGTCTATCACCACAGCCAAGAAATATCTGTTAGTTTACTTTCATTATTACTATCCCTGTAAAGTATAATAATTAAAGCCTGATTTCTATAGATATTTGACTAATTTAGTGGAAATAATAAAAAAAAAAAAGGCAACAGTCAGTCAGGTACCTATTCTAGAGGAGTCTCTCAAGAATAGACTCTGACACATATAAATTATTTTCCAACAATGAAATGTTTTTATTTATACAAAGTGATTCATGATGCATACTTCTTATCAAGCACTGTTAAAAGGCGCCTCTTGGGGTTCATGCTAGCTAATTTGAATAATTAGAAGGGCATAACAGTCTGTGACAAGAACTTTCAATGGAATTGATATGAGTTTCAGATGGAGTAGTCAAGATGCATACTCAAAAGGAAAGTCAACTAGATTTATTTAAGTATTGTTGTCAAAGTCTTCTCTTTAAGTCATAGAGTCTCAAGAAACTCCTTCTGAAATGACACGGCACTTGGAGGATAGGCAAAGTGCTGGAGAAACAAGCAAAGGGACGTTTCATTTCATTTTTCTTTTCCTCTTTTCCTGGATATCATCATATTTCTAAGTTGTTCTCTGCCTTCCCCTCCCCCCTTTTGGCTGTTCCTTAACAAGATGGTAAGAAAAATAGTTTGTAGTCTTATAACTCTTGTTTACCATCTTCAAACAAAAATAAATAGAAATACCAGGATCACATTGTTTCTTCAAAATTTAATGAGGTAGCTAAAAATACTTCAGTGGGCTTACAAGTGATTCATTTTTCCCCATGTGTAGATCTTGTTTTGTTTTTGCCACTTCTTTATATCATGACTACAATTCATTTGTTGTCTGAGAAGAACTTTTTACTGTGGTGAATTTTAGTATCATTCATGTTGACTTCCACATTAGAACAACATTGGGGGATTTGTGATTTCTAAATTTAAAGGAATTATTATTTTGCCTAGTCCATATCACATGTGCATCTTTGTTTACTGTTTCTAAATTTTTATAGATACCTATAGGCATAATTCTTCTGTAATGTAATAACTATTATCTTGTTCTCAGGATTTTTTTCAAATGTTTTAATAGGGAAATAATAATTTGCAGGATGGTTATTGCCATACAAGCACAGTTTCTTACCTCCCTGTGATATGTGCCTGAGAATCACACTACCAACCTAAACCCAGAACTTTATTCCAAGTCACGAAGCCAGAAGCAAACATCGCTGGCAAGCAGCTCTGTACTCAAAATTGCTTCTCCTTTTAAACCTGTTTTCAGTCTCTATAACAAGCCTTCCTCACTTGCTCCTTCCACCCCACCCAGTTTGTGTCTTTTCAACCATTATCTTCGGGGGAAGATAGACACTCACCCTGACTGATTACAAATCAGAAGCATTTATATTTTAAAAGCTTAATATTTAGTCCCAATTATCCCCCACCCCCTTTTTGCAACTCCTCAAACACCCAAAAAAAGACATAACTCAATTCAATGGTAGATGAGTTTATGGTTGGTTCAACATTGGGTATGTGTGATTTTCTTGCATTTGAGATGATGCTAAATGCAGTGGGACTTGATGGTGTGACATACAGCACAGACTTTACTAAATTACAAACCAGACTCCATTGCTTATTTCTAAAATATTCTCTGTCATGTGAAAAGTAGATGATGTTGCTGGGAAATTGTGCATATGCAGCCACATCTGCCATGTTGCCCCCTCAGGCTACTGCTAGTTCCCGCGAGAGTTGGGACATTCTCGGAGTGCCTGTTTCTCTATGTTGTGCCCTCAGGGCATTGTCTATTTCCCCCCGTGATATTTGGAGTGCTTTGGTCACTCCTCCCCCCTCCCATTCTCACGAGAGTTATTATCCTATCCTGGAGTGCTATGGTTACTCCTCCCCCTTCCCATTCTTATGAAAGCTGCTCCTATAAAAGCCCTTCTTCTTCCGCACCTCACTCTCTTGCCAGCGCTTCACTTCAGTGTTCAGACCCAGGAAAGGTTACTGTTTGAGGCGGCCATTTTTGCTACCTCCATGTGACCCAACCTGCTTCTTTAGCACCCAACTCTGAGGTGCCAGTGCAAATAAAGATTTGTGTTCCCTCTTCGCTCCGGATCTCCTCTCTTTCTTCTCCATGGCACACAACAACATCTGGCGTCCGGCGTGTCCCGCACTCATGCCCGGCCTGAGGTTCAGAAGAGCTGCCCAGACACAAGTAAGTGGCAGCCGCCTGACTCTGCAGCCCTGTGTTTCCCCCACCATGGGATTTTTTCCATTTTACGAGCAGGTGTCCCAGACATTATATCCTTCTCTCCTGGGACAGGCTCTCGATCTCAGAGATGCTTTAATTTTCGCTACACTGTGGGTTCTCATAATTATATTTGCTACTTACAAGATATGTACAAGGTGTTCTGCCGAAAGGTTAAGTGACCTTGAGGCTGAGATACAAGACTTAAGAGATATGTGCTTACGACCTAAACGCCGTAAGCGATTTGCAGTCAGCACCCGAGATATGTGCTTATGACTTAAACGCCCTAAGCGATTTGCAGTCAGCACCCAAACTTCTGTCCCTGCAGACACATGTTCGGTTCCTTCTGCGGCTTCCATGACCCCTTCACCCATTGTCCCTGCAGACACGTGTTTGGCTCCTTCTGCAGAAACGTGTTTGGTTCCTTCTGAGGCTTTCATAACCCCTTCCCCCACTGATACCTCATCATTAAGAGACCTTGTGGCTGAGATACAGGAGTTAAAGGATATGTTTTCAGCATTTAGAGACCTTTAATCTTTTGCAGTCTGCCCCAAGAGCTCCGTCCCCATAGATACGTGCTCTGTTTCCCCTGCGGCCACTACGGCAGCTTCTACTTCTGTAACTCTTTCCTCCGCATCATCAGACCAAGTCCACACCTTCCGGGTAAATATGGCCCCCAATAGACAAAACCCTCAGGTGTGGCACCCATACTCCTCCAAAGTGCTCAGGGAACTCAGACAGGCCGTGAAGGAGGACGGAATTCAAGAACCATGGACCAACTCCATTTTAAGGAGTTTTTACGCTAGAAGAAGAACCAGTACCTTAACACCCACCAGGACTGGAAAGACCTGGCTTGTGCTGCACTCCCAGACCCCCTCTACCTACAATGGAAGGCATGCTTCCATGATGAATGCTCTAGACAATCGCAGGAAAATAGTAATAAACAGGTAGAATGGAATTTTGAGGCTTTGTTTGGAGCAGGAGCGTTTGAATCTGGAACTCAGCAGGCAGAAGCTAAGTTTCCAAGTGGTTATTTTGAACAGGTACGCATCTGCACAACACAAGCATGGGAAAGGGTGACCCCAACCGATGTAGATTCTTCAGTTCCTGCCTGCCATGTCCAACAATACCCTCATGATGGCACTGTTATCCCTGAAGAACAAGAAATACAAGAGGACTAGCCACAGGATACATCCCAGGATCCAAAATATGACATGGCAGAACCAACAAAAGTTGGCTCACAGAGCCCTCTCTCCTACCCGTCCCCTGAATGTCTTATGTTATAACTGGCCAGTTCTGTTTTGTGAGTGTGTTGAATGACCAAAAATTTTTGTATGACCCATCTGCTCAGAGTACTCTAAATGTTAAAACCATTGTCATTAACATACATTAACTCTCTAAGTAACCTGAGTCTGTTTATAGTCCAAAGTCAATTATAGTAAACCTCTAACTTGTTACGTTTTATTTTTTTTCACAAGTAAGTGATTACAGCTATCAAGCCTTCATATGAAGAATCATCTGTTCATATGGTAAGTTATTAAACTATAAAAAGTTCCTCCATACAGAACCTATGTAAATTAACAACGTTCACATATTCTTGTAAATTTAACTGGGATATCTTGTCTTGCCACCATAGGCCTGCCTCTGTCTGCCAACAATTTACAGATGTTTCCCTTTATAATATCACCCATGCCACGGACATCCTTTACTACCCCCAAAGACAAATGGCTGTTCCCCTAGACATTACAACCACTGACTGCTTCCCTTAGACTTGAGATATGATCCCACCTCTTCATACCAATGGATACATTCCCCCTTCCTTACCTGTCTACCCTTAGTTGTGGGACCCTAGCTTGCTTTACTTCTCCTGCTCACAATAGGTCTTATAATTCCTTTTTTTAAAACATTTTAATTTATTGAGAAAGAGAGGAGGAGAGAGAAAGAACCAGATATCTTTCTGGTACACACACTGCCAGGGATCGAACTTGGGACCTCACGCTTGAGAGTCTAATGCCTTATCCACTGCAACACCTCCCAGACCACAGTCCTATAATTTTTAATAAGCTCATGGTCGTCTTTTTGCAACAACAGATTGATGCCATAAAGATGCAACCTATACAAACCCACTATCATAGGCTGGATATGGCATAATATTGAGTTGCTTTTTGAGGATTTTCCCCCCTCCATCAGAACGTCCACCATGTAGAGGACTGGCAAGCCAATGATGGGTAAAAGGGAAACTAGCACTATCCAATCAGCCTAAGACAGGGCACCTGTACTACCGGGCAAAAATGACCAGGTGTTCCAATGACAGGTAAGACGGAAGGCTGATCCCCAACCTAAGACAGGAACAGTCTGCCCTGCCACAAAACAAAGTCTGCAAAACATCAAAACATGATATAAGAAAGGGGGACATGTGGAGAGCCACATGTGCCCTCAAGGTTGCTATTGGCATGGCCATAGAGTTTATGTTAAAAGATAGTTCCTGGGAATTGGGCGGTGGTGCAGCGGGTTTAGTGCAGGTGGCACTAAGTGCAAGGACTGGCTTAAGGATCCCAGTTTGAGCCCCTGGCTGCTCACCTGCAGGGGAATCGCTTCACAGGCGGTGAAGTAGGTCTGCAGGTGTCTCTTTCTCTCCTCTTCTCTGTCTTCCCCTCCTCTCTCCATTTCTCTCTGTTCTATCCAACAACCACAATATCAGTAACAACATTATAATTACAACAATAAAACAACTAGGGCAACAAAAGGCAAAATACAAAAAAAAAAAAAAAGATAAGTTCCCGCTTCCCTACACCTTAGAGTCCTTGTTGAAAGATAAGTTCTTTTTCCCCATGAATCACCCAGGACCTTCCAGATAACGGCTGACTACCATGACAAATAATATAAAATAATAATAATAAATGAATAGGAAAGATACATCCCCAATAGGCACCAAACATCTTTTTCTATAAAAAATTCAATCAGATGCCCTGCTAACCACGAGAAGCAGATTGTTTGTGTTTCTTCCACAGGAATCCCGGAAAAAAAAAACATCTGGACCCCTGCACACCCTGACATCACCTACTAGATGGCACGACTACAGTGGCACACACCCTGAAACCCTAGATGTCACCTGACACGATCTGAAGAACCTGATTCACAGACTCCAAGGACAGAACTTTTTACTCCCTGTCTGCCTTTCCTGTTTTTGCTTTGCCTGTCATGTTTTGGTGGTTCCAGCTCACTCTCTACAGAAAAGCGGAATTCCAGAGGCTGACCTTCCTCATGCAGCATTTCATCCCCTGCCATTTCTCCCCCTAGTCACCTATTTTGGACTGAGACTTCTATCGGACTTGCTGGTATACCCTTTGGACACTTTAGACAATTTTACAGCAGCTTCCTTCCCTTCACGTTGCTGGTTTTTCATAGACTGACCCTGAGTAGTTCATAGACTCTACAGACTGTTGCCCTGGCCATTAGATAAAAGGAAAGGGGGAGATGCTGGGAAATTGTGCAGATGCACTCACATCTGCCATGTTGCCCCCTCAGGCTACTGCTAGAGTTGGGACATTCTCCGAATGCCTGTATTGCCATGTTGTGCCCTCAGGGCATTGTCTATTTCCCCGCAATATTTGGAGTGCTTTGGTTACTCCTCCCCCCTCCAGTTCTCACGAGAATTATTATCCTATCCTGGAGTGCTATGGTTACTCCTCCCCCTTCCCAAAATCTGCTTCTATAAAATCCCTTCTTCTTCCACACCTCACTCTCTTGCCAGTGCTTCACTTCGGTGTTCAGATGCAGGAAAGGTTACTGCGTGAGGCGGCCATTTTCGCTACCTCCACATGGCCCAACCTGCTTCTCCAGCACCCAACTCTGAGGCGCCAGTGCAAATAAAGATTTGTGTACCTTCTTCACTCCAGACCTCCTCTCTCTTCTCCACAGCACACAACAACATGATGTGATATAAAGTGATCTGAAAATACAAAAAAAAAAAAAATGCTACTACGCTAATCCTTAACATTTATACTATTTTTAGCTATGACTTTTTTTTTTTGCCTCCAGGGTTATTGCTGGGGCTCAGTACCTTCACCATGAATCCACTGCTCCTGGAAACCATCTTTCCCCCTTTTGTTGCCCTTGTTGTTGTAGCCTTGTTGTGGCTACTATTGTTGATTTTGTTCGTTGTTGGATAGAACAGAGAGAAATGGAGAGGAGGGGAGGACAGAGAGGGGGAGAGAAAGACAGACACCTGCAGACCTGATTCACTGCCTGAGAAGTGACTCCCCTGCATGTGGTGATCTGGGGGCTTGAACCCAGGTCCTTACATGGGTCCTTGTGCCTTTCATCATGTGCATTTAACCCGCTGTGCTACCACCCAAACTCCATGACATTTTTTTTAATTGACTGTATATTAATACCATTCCTGCCACCAAAGGTCAGTGTCCCTACCCCAACCCCCCTATAGTGAAGCTGAAAATCTATCCTCATCCTCCACCCAGAGTTTTTTTTACTCTGTTGGCCATCACATCTTACAAATAACCAAAGGCCAGTTGTAGTTGTGATTTTGCTGATCAGAAGATGTGGAGCAAAGACAAAGTGAGTGAGTTACTTGAGATTACACAGAAATTCAATGGCATAACTAGAATAGAAAGCAATACCACAGAATCCATACTAGTTCTTTTTGCTGTTGTTCTGATGAAGTGTGCTTTTATTTAAAAAGACAACCATAGTTATCCCATCTATAAATGTGCCACAAGTTTGTCACCTTCTAACAGATTCATTATGGTGTTTCACATTGATTAAAGGACTACTAATGTGTTATTTAAATGTAATTTGTCAATGACTTTGAGGTTATTGTTTCTTTAAGATATCAAAGGAAAATCAAATAAAGCCACACATATTCAGATCACTGTGACTGTCAGCCAGAGTTCAGGCTGGGCTTCCTGATGTGTGGGAACTAATAAATTTACATAAGAATTTTAATGACCTTCTAATTTCAGTCATTCATCAACTGATTACTAAATGCCTACTATGTAACATATCTACTCTAGATATTAATTTAGTGGTGAGTTCTGACAACATGTCACTTTTTTATTAACTATGCATAGAAAGAAGGCAGATTATAAAATAACGAAATTAGCATTAGTGTGCTATCTTGCTATAAATAGCACAGACAGACAGGAAAGGGGATACGGATATTACAATCAGGGATTAAAAGACCACTGAAAATCACATACAAAAGATGGTATTAGTCCTAATAATAACACTAACTTCTTATATTATAACCTGGAACTCTGGAGCCTCAGGTATGTGAATCTCTTTGCATAAGCATTATGCTGTTTCCCCCAACCCAAGATCCATCCATCCTTCCTTCCTTCCTTCCTTCCTTCCTTCCTTCTTTCCTTCCTTCTTTCCTTCGTTATCTTCACTGCTGGCTTCCCTAATCTTAGGTGACTTTTTATTAAATATTGAGAAGTACTGGGATGGGAGATGGGAGAGGGAGAGGGAGAGGGAGAAGAACAACAGCCATGAAGTTTTCTCCAGTGTAATGGGGGCCAGGCTAGAAGTCAGATGTTACACATCCGAGTTACAAAAGCAGGAACTCTATGCAGGTGAGCTAACTTTCTAGCCTAGCCACAGGATTTGAGCTGGTGTCTTTGGAATCTCACACAGATACAGCTTGTAGTCTAACACAGAACTATCTCCCTGACTCTGTGATTTTTAGTTTTAAAAAGTAAACGTTAGGTGTGATTTAGTCTCGCCCCTGGAAATGTGCCCTTTATGTCAAAAACAGGAAATACAGAGGCAACTGGTGAAGAACTCCACTGTTGTTATTATGTTGGGCACAGAGTGTTTCTAGCATCTTGATGTGTGTTAAATGTACAGTTACTCCATAAAATAGAGAGACAGAATCATGAAGTCATCACAGTGGAAGGTCACTTAGAAAAGGGAAATATACCAGCAGGGAAAGAGGTTTTCTGCCCATTTCTAGCTGATGATTTTTCTAAATGAGTTTCTTTTGATTAATTTCCCAAACCTTCAGAAAAAGAGTTTCAAAATACTTTAAAGTCAGGCAATTTAGACTAAAGTGTACATTAGTGGCCTAAGTTAAATTCTTTCCTCTTCCCCTCTGGCTCATATAGAAGGATAAATAGCATTCCTATTTCTGGGAGTGTTTACTGATGGTGCTTTAAAAGGGATTTTGAGGCGCACCTGGTTGAGCACACATGTTACAGTGTTCAAGGACCCAGGTCCCAGCCTCTGGTCCCCACTTGCAGGCGGGAAGCTCTGTGAGTGGTGAAGCAAGGCTGCAGGCTTTTCTCTGTCTCTCTTCCTACCTATCACTCTCGATTTCTGGCTGTCTCTTTCCAAGAAATAAAGATAGTACAAAGATGGATTCTGATGTTCAACTCTATTTCTTTACAAAGACCGTTACCGAATCTTTCACTTACTGTCCCTTTTTTCATGCTGTAGGTTCACTGACAGGTAAACACATATCTTGATTATTGCATTCATGAAGAAGAAATGTTCTCTAAAGTATGAAAGACAGGAATAGATGAATAAAATTGAGTCTGTGAGGTCACAGCTGATTTTTGTCATATACATGAATCTATTCCATCTTGGAAACAGCGATGTGCTGTTTTGCTTTGTTGTTGTTGTTTTGTTTTGTTTTAATTGGAAAAAAATTGTTTAGAGGTGTACAGTTTCATTTTTCCTCTACATTAGGGCGAGCATGCCTCATCTTCTCCCAGGGTCACCTCCACACAGCGTGCTGGCTTTGTTGGGACAGAAAGAGTCTGACTGGGTGTTCTAATAACTCCATTTTTTTTATTACCTGACAGCTGAACATTCTAGGAGACAGAAGCAAAAGAAATGTTGTGTACAAACCTGTAATGGAAATCCACAGGAGCTGCTACCCTGGACATCACCATGCCCTAGTGCTGGTCTTTCATCCTACACCTCCCCTGCCCCAACCACCTGCCCTGGGACATCTAGATAATCTGTCCCTACATTCATGAATGCAGGCAGCTGCAAACACCAAACCCATCTTCAGTAATCTAATAAAAATGAATAATAATACCTGAAGGGTTAGGAACAGAGATAACTAGAAAGGATTTTATTATAAAGCCTCATCCCAATATCTATGATTTGAAAAAATATGTATATGTATGTGTATGTATGTACGCATGTATTTATTTTTACCATAGAGCTACTAAGCTCTGGATTCTGGCGGTGCTGAGAAAGGAACCCAGGGACTTTTGATACCTTAGGCATAAAAAAAAAAGGGTTTTTGTAGAACCAATATGCTGTCTTCCCAGCCCAACAAGACTTTTCCCTTCCTTCCTTCCTTCCTTCCTTCCTTCCTTCCTTCCTTCCTTCCTTCTTTCCTTCCTTCCTTCCTTATTTTATTGCAACAAGGATTATGCTGGGATTCGGTTCTAGTACTATGAATATACCACTCCTGGTGGTCACTTTTCCCCGTTTTTAATTTTAAAGCACAGAGAGAAATTGAGATGGCATGAAGAAGCAATGAGAGAGAGAAACAGACACCTGCAAAACATGCTTCGCCTGTCATAAAGCATCCCCCTGCAGGTGGGGAGCTGAGGCTCCCAGTATGAAGGTATTTTCAAGAAATATGTGAAACCATGTCCTAAGGAAAAAAGAAACAATTGCTTCCAAATAGTTATTTATGTGTACACATATATCCATAAGTTAGGGGAAATATATATACCTTAAAGCAAAAGGGCACAATACTTTGCAGTGAGTCAATAAATGCAGCAGGTTGAAAAACCTAAAAAAGACACCATAAAGTACTTAATCAAATAGTTTCTACTTAGACCTAGATACCCCCCTCACCTACTTCCTATTTCACTTTCCTCAATAACTCCAGGGCTACCCATGTCAGACAAAGTAAGGACAGCAAAAGCTGAATCAGGGCAAGAGACCAGCATCCCTTCATGACAGCAGTTTGTTCGCTACCCGGCCACCCCATCGCATGGGGCCCTCATCAGGGAATGCTGAGATTCCCACACAGACAAGATGGGCCTAGACTTATCACAGACCCCTCTTGCCACTGTCACTGGTCATCTCCATCAGGAACAACATCATGGAACCCTCTGGGGACCCTTATCAGACCTGGCCCTCAATGTGGATCAGCAATGGTAGGGAATGTTCCATTTGCTGAAGGAAGGTTGGACAACATACTTACCACTCCAGGAAGATGGGTCCTGAAATCAGTGCAGTGTAGAATGTTCTAGTCCTGACCACAGAATGCAAAGCTCATACCAACAGGGATGCAGAGATTATATAAGCTCCTGCGGGGAATATGGGCCCCAGATCAAATTGATGGGGTTTACAATTCAAGATATTTATATGCTTTTTCCATATTTGGAAGCTACTCTCTTCCATGATTCAGATTTCTAGTCCTTGTTCCAACTCTGACACCATCTCCCCAGATAATACCTTTGGTCCACCTGTATGTTAGCTGTCATGCTCAGGCAAAAACTAGTCAAGTCATGGTCTCCTTAGAATATACCTAAAATAGACCTATTAGCTTTCTCCAAAATGGAGACTCCAAATCTCATCTGCTATATTCTTGCCTTTAGGCTCCTGATTATTTAACAATTTGTTCTGCCTTATAACTGAATGCTTTTTCAGTCACCAAGTTGCAGATGCTACCAGGACATCAACCTGACTTCTGTGGGCAGACGACCTCACCAGTGTGTCCTGGAGCCCCACCTTCCCAGACCCCTTCCCCACTAGGGAAAGAGAGACAGCCTGAGGTCCATGTTCAGTGGGAAAGCAATTACAGACATTGAGCGTGGGCTCATGAGAAAAAGGCACTGAGAAGTATCAAACAATTATAAACGAGAGTTGGGCAGTAGCACAGCAGGTTAAGCGCACAGGTGGCACAAAGCTCAAGGACCTGACTAAGGATCCCAGTTTGAGTCTCTGGCTCCCCTCTAGCAGGGAAGTTGCTTCACAAGCGGTGAGGCAGGTCTGCAAGTGCCTTTCTCTCTCTCTCTCTCTCTCTCTCTCTATCTCTGTTTCCACTCCTCTCTCCATTTCTCTCTGTCCTATCCAACAAGAACTCCGTCAATAACTACAACAAAACAAGGGCAACAAAAAGGAATAAATAAGTAAATATTTAAAAAACAATTATAAACATTATGGGGTTTCTTTCAGTCTGATATTCTAAGATTTCAGGATTCAGACTGAATTATTTTCTTTATAGTCTCATTTCTTGGTCATACATTACATGTTTACATTTATGTATTCCTTACAAAGTAAAATGAAATGAGCTCTTTGATCTTCCTACACTTTTTCTACTTCTACTATTAACCAAATAATTCAATCAGGGGAAGCAACATGTCTTTGTTTTCAGCTGAACTGTTTTCTTTCTGATGACATGGTCCTGCAGACCTAAAACAAATATTCTGTGGTTCTTACCAATTGTTTTGCTTTCTTCCTATTTGCTTCATTACATACTTAAATTTATTTCTTTTGTCTGCTGGGTACATTCTGCTTCGCTACTTTATTTCTCAGAAATAGGTTAAGCATGACACTGTAACAGGAAGAATATAAGTTATATTCTTTTTTCAGTGTCTCAGAGTTTACCACCAACTGGTCTACCACTACATCAAACAGTCCGATTACTCACTCTGACTTTTATGGTAGTATGCAGAAAACGGTTGCTTTGCTGAAGATTCTGTATTTGAGCTGAATAATAAATCCTGGCATAGTTTTCACTGCTTGTTCGAACCCCCTTCTCCATGAAAAGATGAAGGTGAATGTACTATTTATGTTAAGGGTGAAGCTCACTTTAATGAAGACAAAGTATAGCTCGACTGATTGTGAGTAAAGAATGTCACCCCTTCCAGTCCAGTGGCCTGTTGTTATTATGCATTTGTTCTCGAGCAAAAGCTTAAGTCTCTTTTAATTTTTTTTGAGATATGATCAGAAATTAAGCTAAATATCAACCATTCAGCAGAATTTTGATGAATGTAAAATATTTGTTTAAGTTCAACAACTGGTGATCGACTTTAGGATTCAGTGTTACTTACTACTTAGGCTTATGAGTTCTGTTATCAAATAAATGAAGTCTAAATTTCTCCCTTTGCACATTCACTTGGCTATTATTTAAGACTCCTTCGAATTTCTCAGGTTTTTATTCTGTAAAATGTCCTATCTTAAATGGATTAAATGCAAAGACTATAATATATTTACAATAGATTCTAACACATACTAAGAGTAAGATAAAAGTTTTATTGATTGATTGCAGCACTTGGGCTCCTGCTTTCACAATTCCACTGCTTTCAAGAGAACATTTTCATTATTCAGAGAGAAAGAGAGAAACATTTGCTATTAAGTTACATGCCTAAGAGCAAACTTGGTACCAAGAGTTTTAAGTGATATGCTTACTTTAATCATTACATGTTATTTCAAAATCACAGGAACAGTTAGCTGAATAGAGAAGATGATGGGATTTATTGAAAATAAAACACTTTATGGGTTGGGAAATGTACCTGGTCAGCACAAATTATGAAGCAAGTTTGGGAGCTAGGTGGTACAGCACCCTGTTTAGTGTAGTGGACTGTGGTTAGTGTATTATTGTACTAGTCCATTATACTAGTTAACCCAGATTTCAGTCCCTGGTCCCCACTTGTAGGGGGGAATATTACAAGCAATGAACCAGTGCTGAAGGGATCTCTCTTCCTCTCTCCCCCTCTCTCAATTTTTCTCTGTCCTATCAACAAATAAGTAAGTAAGTAAATGAATAAGTAAGTAAATATTTTGAAAGAAAAATAAGCACTCCTTTAAAAGGGGGGGGGTCTAGTGTAGGGGATAATTGGGAGAGACTTTATGTTCATCCGACAGACAGAGGTGGTGAAACAATCTATACATATTTAGAAATTTTCAAGACAAAATCATATATATTCAAAAGGGTATAGGTGTAATACAATGAAACTTAGTGAATCATACATCACTTTTATAGAGAATGATGAAGAAATGACGCCAGGACATGTTTTAGTATGGTGATGAAGAAACAGTGATCCCTAACCAAGATGGGCTCTACTTCTCGGACTCAACTGGCCACTTATATCCATTCAGCCAGGAGTGGGGATCTGGGTTGGATGAGATGCAAAGCGGGTACAAACTGCACAAAGATTTGATTATTTGATTACAGTATATATCAGCACAACATATGTGACTCAGATTTTTGCCCCAGTCCTACCTACCTCTGTTTCATTTCTCATGTCTTCTTCCTTCCTTCCTTCCTTCCTTCCTTCCTTCCTTCCTTCCTTCCTTCCTTCCTTTCCTTCCTTCCAAAGCACTGCTCAAATCTGTATTAAGAATAACCATATGCGAGTGTTCAGAAGTTCATAGTTAGGGGCCGAGAGGTGGCTCGCCTGGTTAAGGGCACGCATCACCAAACCCAAGGACTGAGGCTCCAGCCTGCTCCCCACCTACAGGGGCAATGCTTCATGAGAGGTGAACCAGCTTGGCAGGTATCCATCTTTCTCTCCCTGTCTCTATCTCCCTGTTCTCTCTCGGTTACTCTCTGTCCTATGTAATAAGAATTAGGAAAGAAAAAGGGGGGAAATAAAGGCCACTGGGAACAGTGAATGCGTGGGCATTGAGGCCCCAGCAGTAATCTTGGCAGCAATAATAAGAAAAAAAAAGTAAAATAAAACAGAATTTTAATAGTTCTGTAATTCTTCTTTTCTTTCTTCTTCTATAAGGATTTATAGTTACTGGAGATTTTGCTAAATTTTACAATGGATATGAGGCAATTTAACTTCCCAATTAGCTACTTGTCCTTTCTCCAACACTCTCAACTCTGTCATGGACTACATCTACACTTTGTGTTTCTTTCTGTCATGATCAGTCATACGAATTCTTTCCCTCCGATAGCCTAGACTAGAGGAATCTTTACTTTGTACAGATCTGCTTAGCAATCAAAATATTTTAGGTTAGTAAGCAATTTTCTCTTGGCCTACATATTTTCCACACAAAGGATTCAATTTATCAAGGCACCTATATATAACATGGTGAGGCATGATGTGGAGGGGGAGAAGTAACAAAGCTGCTATGAGAATTGCTAGGTTATTATTTGAGGGTGGGGAGGAGTCTATGAAGCTAATTTATGCAGTAAATATATGCAGTGAAACTAATTTGCCAGGCTTTAGAGCCCTTTATATTTTTTTGTTGTTTATTTTTAACATTTTTAAAAATTGATCTTTATTTACTTACTGGATAGAGACAGCCAAAGATTGAGAAGAAAAGGCGGGGTTATAGAAAGGGAGAGAGACAGAGAGACACCTGCAGATGGGGACCAGATGCTCGAACCTAGGTCCCTGTACACTGTAACATGTGCGCTCAACCAGGTGCTTCACCACCCGGCCCTGAGCCCTGTAGATTTCAAAGCAAGGCTAACATTGGATCGTTTCTGGCAGAGACCCCTAAAATATTCTGTTTAATAAGAGTTTCTTTTCACTTGGGACTTTGGATCATATCAGATTCATACCAGATTGTTTATCCTGACAATGTAATTAATGATAGAGACCTGGGGCCATGAAAAAAAGTTTGAAGATTATGTAAATAGATCAGTCATTTGAGTACTTGATGCCAAAGAGACTAGCTTCCCTGAACAGCAATCTTGGTGAAAATCTATGTGTCTTGTCATTGTTCAGATAAACCTGAGCTGCCCATATGACTCCACTGTAAAAGAATAAGTACAAGAAAACATCTCCCAGCTCTTACACTGTGTAGTTGTTCCCTTCTGAAGTATTGCTATTTCATTTGAATAACATACAACCTTGAGCATCACAGTATTTTTTAAATGTCTGTGAATCTGAACTTGACAACATCTAGTTTAGACTAGATGAAAACCAGTTTGGACAGGTAGAAGTAACTGAGGTAAAATGATAAAGCAACAGGAAGACAAGTAAATGAGATGGGAGAAGCTATAAGACCATAGAAATAGCTCACTTGGGTAGTGTGTGTCTTTGCTGTGTATATAACCCAGGTTGACCGGGGACGCCAATGAACTAAAGGAAACTTCAGCGCTGCTGTGGGATGGCTTTCTCTCCCTCTCTCTCATTATCTCTGTATATTTATATCTAAAAATAATCTACCAACCAACCCCTTTAAGATTTGGTTGACGATATGAACAGAATTTTCACCAAAGAAGAGAAACAGAGTGTCAACAGACATATGAGAAAGTTCTCCAAGTCAGTGATCATCACAAAGATACAACTAGATAGCACGTCACCTGTGAGAATGTCATGTATTAGAAAGGACAACAAAGGAGTCAGGTGATGGCGCAGTGAGTTAAGCGCATGTGGCACAAAGCACAAGGACCAGTCTAAGAACCCTGGTTCGAGCCCTCAGCTCCCCAGCTGCAGGCAAGTCACTTCACAAGCGGTGAAGCAGGTCTGCAGATGTCTGTCTTTCTCTCCCCCTCTCTGTCTTCCCCTCCTCTCTCCGTTTTTCTCTGTCCTATGCAACAATGACAACATCAGTAATAACTACAACAATAAAACAACAAGGACAACAAAAGGGAGTGAATAAGTAAATAAATAAATATTAAAAAAAAGAAAGGACAACAAATGTTTGTGAAGGGGGGGATACTTCTGCACTTCTCCACCACTGGTGGGGATGTAAATTGGTCCAACCCTTTATGGAAAGGAAAACAGCTGGAAATCTCTCAGAACAGAAGAAATGGATCTATTCTATAACTCAGCAATTGCAGCCCTGAGTATTTACCCAAAGGAAACAAAATGCTATCAGAAGAGATAAATGTGCATCAATATCCATGGTAGCACAATTTGTAACAGACAAAGCTTGGAAGCAACTGAGATGTCCAGTGAGTGGGTAAGAAAGTTGTGGTCTATCTGCATCAATATCTAGATGGAATACTACTCAGTTGTTAAAAAATGATGACGTTACCTCCTGTGTGCTATCTTGTATTGGAACTTGAAGGCATCATAGTAAGTGAGCTAAAATAAAAAAGGTAAGGATAAATACAAATACTTATGGGGGAACTTAAGAAACAGGGAGGGAGTCGGGCTGTAGCGCAGCGGGTTAAGCGCAGGTGGCGCAAAGCACAAGGACCGGCATAAGGATCCCGGTTCGAACCCCGGCTCCCCACCTGCAGGGGAGTCGCTTCACAGGCGGTGAAGCAGGTCTGCAGGTGTCTATCTTTCTCTCCTCCTCTCTGTCTTCCCCTCCTCTCTCCATTTCTCTCTGTCCTATCCAACAACGACAACAACAATAATAACTACAACAATAAAACAACAAGGGCAACAAAAGGGAATAAATAAATAAAATAAATATTAAAAAAAAAAACAGGGAGAAAAAAGGAAAATACAAAGCAAAACTACAACTAGGTTTAATATAGTGCCTCAAAGCAAAAGACTCTGGGAGGAAAGGAAGAGAGAGGACAGAGAAGCCCTTTCGGGTCTTTGTGTGTGGTGATGGGAAAGGGTCTAAGCTGGGGATGAAAGTGTTATGCAGACACCTCTTACAGAGAGAAGAGACATTAGACCTATGTGTCAACAACTGTACTGCGAACCACTAACATTCAACACCCATGTTCAGTGGGGAAGCAATGACAGGAGCCAGACCTTCCACCTTCTGCATCCCACAATGACCCTGGGTCCATACTCCCAGAGGGTTAAAGAATAGGAAAGCTATCAGGGGAGGGGATGGGACACAGAGCTCTGGTGGTGGGAATTGTGCGAAGTTGTACCCCTCTTATCCTATGGTTTTGGCGATGTTTCCTTTTATAAATAAAAAATTTTTGAAAGAGGGATCTAGAAATGAAAGGAGCACAATACTGATAGAAAGACCGATGAAAAGTCTCACTAAACACTGCACTAATATTAAAATTCCCATTTCCACAAGATTAAATCAAGATAAATCAAGGATAATACAAGGCAACTAATAGATACCAAGTGGTCCTGGATATATCAGTTGAAGGGAGTAAAAATTATATAATTTGGAAGATTCTTATGAAGACCTTGAATGACTGTAAATAACGTGGACAGACTACCGTGGATTAATATTGAAATCGCTCTTCTCAGCTCCAGTTTGAATAAAAATTACTGATGAAATAGATCTTCATTAACATGAGTTAAATATTACAGCAAAAAATATTTCACTCAATATTATCATTTGAAATAAAAATACGAGTTGTAAATAATGAATCAGTCCTTTGTATTCAAAAAATGCATATCTGCAAAACTACCTGCTGACTAAATTTTATTTGTAACTCCAGAATCAATACTCATGGTATTTCCATGGTTGTTTGCACATATGTGCAGAGCAGCAAAAAAACCTGAGCTGCACAATGCATATAGATTCAGCTGCAATAGGCCAACTCCAGCAGGACTACCTCCGTGCCTCAGTTCTCACATCAAAGGCAAGTGTCCTTTGGCAGGGTCCGTTTAGGTCATGATTTTCCTATTTTCACTTACTGGATGGGTGGCTTTACTGTTTAACATAAGACCCAAGTGCAGTGCTGAAGTTCTGTCTAGTGTTCCTAAGTGCAAAGAAGATGATTATAAGTACAGATAAACCACGTATACTAATTAAGTTCTAGTCACACAAGAATGATAATGCCAATGTTCATAAACTCAGTGCCAGTGAATCAATAATCTACACTAAAGCAAGCTCCTGTAGATCTAAATATATACATTCAGGGCAAGGTGTTGATTATTTCACAGAATATGTTGTGACTATGGCTCACAGGAACCCAGCATCATAGAAGCAGTGTTTCAGTATTTGCAAATTGATGGGTTTTATTTGTGACTTTAATAGATGATAGATAGATAGATAGATAGATAGATAGATGATAGATAGAAACAGAGAGAGAAATTGAGTGGGGCGGAGGGATAGAGAGGGAGGGAGACACAGAGACACATGCAGCCCTACTTCAAGACTTGTGACGTTTTCCCCCTGCAGGCGGGAACCAGGGGCTTGAACCTGGGTCCTTGTGCACTATAATGTGGGCGCTTAACCAGGTGTGCCACCAGCTGGCCACTATTTGTGACTTTTTAGAACACTTTACTGTGATTAAAAGAATTTACTGTAGGAAAAATGTTACATTTTAAGAAACATGTTAAAATAATTCGAGGGCACTAAGCAGGACCTATATTTGTACTGGTAAATCATTTTTTTATTTTTTATTCTAACGACAGAGCTATAGGAAAATATCCCTAGGAGCTCCAGTTGGTTAGCAATTGGTTAACAAGCCATACTTATAAAGAAAAATATCTTTTAGTCACAAAATCTAATTTTTACTTTAGAATTTACTTAAGGTTTCCTAAAACTATGCACAGAGAAAATTTCATACAACTTATGAGCTATAAGAAAATTGGACTTTTTAAAATTTAGATGGTAGTTTCAGAAAATAAAATAAAATGAATAGATTGCACACATTATTTCTAAAGTGTAGCCTTATCATTAAACATCTTATCATGAATAGGAACTCACTGGACTTTTTAAAAAAGGACTATGTTGGGAGTCGGGCTGTAGTACAGCGGGCTAAGCGCAGGTGGTGCAAAGCACAAAGACCGGCATAAAGATTCCGGTTCGAGCCCTGGCTCCCCACCTGCAGGGGAGTCGCTTCACAGGTGGTGAACAGGTCTGCAGGTGTCTGTCTTTCTCTCCTCCTCTCTGTCTTCCCCTCCCTCTCTCCATTTCTCTCTGTCCTATCCAACAACAACAACAATAATAATAACTACAACAATAAAAAAAACAAGGGCAACAAAAGGGAATAAATAAAATTAAAATAAAAATAATAAAAAAAGGACTATGTTATACCAAGAGACTCTTATGTCTGAGGCTCCTAATTCCCATGTTCAATCCCCCACACCACCATAAACTAGAGCTGAGCACTGCTCTGGGGAAAAAAATACAGTACTATGTAAATAAAAATGTCATCACATATTATTAATTAATCATGATTTAATAAAATAAAATTTTATCTATCATAAGGAATAATTCTATGCTTATAGGAGTTTACATTTTTTGATACCATATATATGTATATATACATATATATTTAATTTTATTACTTAATATTGACTTAAAAAATTATAAAATGACAGGGGAATAATTAATTCTGTACCATTTCTACTTAGAGTTCTGTGACTTTTTTGTTGTTTGTTTGGATAGGACAGAGAGAAATGGAGAGAGGAGGGGAATACAGAGAGGGAGAAAGATACCTGCAGACCTGCTTCACTGCTTGTGAAGGGACCCCCCCCCTACAGGTGGGGAGCCAGGGGATTGAACCAAGATTCTTGAGCGGTTGGACTTCTACTATTTGCGCTTAACTCAGTGCACCACTGCCTGGTCCCCTCTTAAAATATTTTGTGGGAGACGGGCAGTAGCATAGCAGGTTAAGTGCTGGTATGCTACTAAAACCCCTTCTGTTTCATTGGTTTAATCCCCCCTGCTTAACACTGTATTTACATAACTATTTACATAACCACTGTTAAAGTAAGCACCGCCCTGCCTGCAGGGCATTGGTTTAATCCCCATTGGTTCATGATGTCTTTTTGCTCCGCCCCCTCTCCTAGTACACCCTGATTTCCACCAGTATTTTTTCGCTCCACCCTTTCTATGTCACATCCTGTTTCCAACCTACTTAGCGAGTATATATAAGGACAGGATTGTGATTAGAGATGGCTTAGATTGCCCTACATTCCACATGAATAAAGAGATACTGCTTCCCAGCTCAGCCATGAGTCCCTGGTTGGCTGTCGTGTACCCCCCACACACACACAAAGCTAGCCGGCAGTTAAGTGCACATGGCACCAAAGCACAAAGACCAGCCTAAGAATCCTAGTTCGAGCCCCCTGGCTCCCCACCTACAGAGGCTTCACTTCACAGGTATTCAGGTGTCTATCTATCTCTCCCCCTCTCTGTCTTCGCCTCCTCTCTCCATTTCTCTTTGTCCTATCCAATAATGATATCAATAACAACAATAAGAGAAAGAGAGAAAAATATATTTTGTAAGTAAATGCAATGCATCTGTTAGCACACAGATCAGTAACTAATAATCACCTCTGTAAGTATAAGTCCTTTTAATACACGAAAGTTGCATCTCTAAACATCTACAAATTAAACCATGACATCTACTCCAGGAGAGGGTATTTAGCTTATCACTTTTAATTTTGCTAATTTAATAAGAAGTAAATAAATAGCAACATCTATCTGAAAGACCAAAAGTGATTCTTTGTTATAACAAATGCTAAAGACATCTTATTTTAAATTCCGTATTTGAATAGAAGTAACAACAGTTCTCTGATTTCCTTCTAATCTCTCTCCTTCAAAAGACTCTCAGACTTTCTTTTTAGGTGATTTAATGGTAGTTTATATGATTAGTATATTATAGGGTATGATAACACATTGTGCCTTCCACCACACTCTTCCAATAACCACCTTATTTCTTACAAAGTCTTAGCAACAGTTTAGCTACATTTTGTTGTTGTTTTGGCTTTTCTCTTGTTTCCATCCACCCCTTCTTTCTTTGTTTTCCAGTTCATGTATTTACACGATTCTGTAAATCCTACATCCAGGTGAAACCATCTCATAGTTCAGTAGTTATATTTTACATCCCTACTTCACTAAGCACAATAACATCTTATTCCATCTGTTTGTCTCTTTTTGGACACAATATCATCTTGTTTAATTGCAGAACAATATTCAGGAACTTCTTTGCTCAATTAATTACCTGTCGATGGGCATTTAGGCTGCTTCCATATTCTGGTTAATGTGAATAAAGCAGATATGAAAATAGGGCTTCCAAAGTTACTCTTAATTAGTCGTTTTATGTCCTCTGAATGAATCACTAAGTGGTATTGCTGGATCAAAAATTATTTCCCTTTTAGTTTAAGGATTCCCAACACCAAAAACCACTCACATGGTGGCTGTTTAATACTACCACCATCACCCTAAAAGAAAACTTGAGGAAAGTATGCTAAAAAAACTATAAAGTTGTATTTTCATAAGAACATATTGCTAATGAAATATTCTGATGAATTTTAGTCATAGCAATAGGAAATCTGTACTGAGATATTTTTTTCCCCAGAGTTATCTCTGGGAGTAGGTGCCTGCATGACAACTTTAATACTCTTAATTAGCTCTACTTTTTTTTAATGTCTCCTTTTGGTTTGATAGAGGGTGAAATAGAGAAAGAGAAAGAGAGAGAGAAGAGACACCAGTAAAAAGAAAGTCTGAGTGGCTTTAGTGTTGTTACTACTATTCTAATAGGGGGTTTAAACTAGGATGTCTTTAGGATGCTGTAAAGCATCTCCTCTGCAGAAGGGGACCAGTGAGTGATCACAAGTACCAGTGCTCTACTGTCGGGCCTTAAGCCAGCCCCCCCCCCCACTCTGCTCCATCCTCCATTGCTGACACTATGGCCTATTTACATAATCATTGTTTTGCCTGAAGGATTCCACACCCATTCCTTTGATCTATCTTCTTTCTACCTCTAGACCCACCCTGCCTGCAGAGTATTAATTAATCCCACCAGTTAAAACCTTCACAACAGTTGCTAAGGGAGTTTCTACCTTAGCCTGCTCTTTTCTTTTCTCTACCCCCCATTTCCTAGCCATTTTCTCTTCCAACTTGCTGCTTCCAGTTCTATTAGATAAAAGCATTATCTTTGATCAATAAAGACACATTGCGCTCCTGCTCTGCCATGAATTCCTGGTCTCTCTCCCATATTGCTTAGTAAGCAGCAGCCCAGGTTGGCTCTGGTCGAGTTCTCTCCAACCCAGAGAGCATGTGCCCGGGAAGAAACACCCTCACGCTAGCCTGGCACTCTACTGTGTACCATACTGCATGCCAGAGGCTAATTAGATTAACTTATTTTTATTTTATTTTATTTCAGACCATAACAACCCTCAGTTCTGGCATATTTTATGCTGGGGATTGAACCTTGGATCTCATCCAGGCAAGTCCTATGCCTTACCACTTAGGCATTCCCTGGGAGTCTATACTGAATAACAGTGAAATCTCTAAATTGGTCATAAAAGGGGTAAGGGGGAGGAAGGAATGTAGTAAGAAGAGAGGGAAAAACTTCTGAACAAACAAGCTTAATTTATTAATCTTATACATTACTGTAATAGGATAAAATTATTTTAACAGTGTTAGCAGTGCCCCCAGAGAGCATCAGGGAAGGATGTTTGTAAAATGTCTCAGTCTGAGCTTGGTGATTCTGAGGGGTGTTCATGAAGATAAGAATTGGTTAGAACCGTATAATTTATAACATATTTGTTTGGGATTAGTTAGCACAGTAAGCAAGTGGCTCGAAGCAATTCTTGACAAGCAACTAGTAGTCCTGATAAGTACTCTATTTCAGGTGGTTCAGTTTTTATCTTTCAGGAAGCACTATTTTCTGAGTCAAGTAGCTAAGTTGATTTTTCTCACTCTTAACATAGAGATTGAAAAGTACATGTTGACTTCAAATTTCAAGTGGCGCAGTCGGTAGGGCTGAACTTCAAAAGTTTTGCTCGCAAGGAAAAACACGTTAAGGTTACCTTGGGCTTTTCTCTTGATAAGAAATAATATATTTATTTATGGAATTTTAGAACGACTTCTATTTCTGTTATTATATTGTTTAATTGATTTTATGGTACATTATTTATTTGAAAAATGAGTCTTGAGCCATCAGCTGTGAGCAAATAAACCTGGAAGTAAAGGAAAAGAATGTCAGAGTATAAATATTTAAGCAAGAAATATGCAGGAGTCATTTAAAAGAAAAAAAAATGAACGTACAAAATGCAAGTGAGAAGAAAAAGTAAAAATCACTCAGTCCTCCTCAGATGTCCTGTTCATATATATTGGTTTCTTAGTAAGGACAAGGAAGTTGAAATGAATTAAATGAGAAAAAAAAATACCCACTTCCCAAAACTTCTCTGTGGGAGTGTTAACCTTGTGTTCTCTGATTTCATTGAAGCTATTCTTGCTTCTGCCCCTAATTCTCACAACAAAACATTTGTGTATATGCATGAAAAGCTATGATACTTGGTAAACACTTGATACTTATGCACAGAATAATAATAGATGGTTGTGACCAAAGGCTATAATTCATTTTTGAGCTTCCTGATGACTTTATAAATAGCAAGGACATCTTTTGAATATTTTAATACCATTTTTTTAAAAAATGATACTTCATTTAAAACATTATAATATTTATTTACCTGTATTTTCCTTCAAATATGAGGAGTAAAGTGCTTTTAGATACTTAAAGATTAGCTTTGGAGACACTCAGGGAAGTGTAATAGGAAGTAGGTGAGGAGGGTACCTAGGTCTAAGTAGACACTCTTTCTTTCTTTCTTTCTTTCTTTCTTTCTTTCTTTCTTTCTTTCTTTCTTTCTCTCTCTCTTCCTTTTTAATACCAGAGCACTGTTCAGCTCTGGCTTATGATGGTGTGGGGGATTGAACCTGGGGCTTTGGAGCCTCAGGCATGAAAGTCTCTTTGTATAACCATTATGCTATCTAACCTCTGCCAAAGTAGACACTATTTCATTAGGAACTTTATGGTGTCTTTTTAGGTCTTTCTACTTGTTTACTGCATATATTGACTCACTGCAGACTATTGTGTACTTTTGCTTTCAGGTATACATTTTGCCCTAGTTTATGGATACGTGTGAACATATGTCCTACCTCATAGGACCTGTTCTATATCTAGGTTTGGGGACTTTGTTAGGAAGTAAACCAGCTGAAATGGAATTAAGGAGTCCTATGAGAAGGAAAGGTCTCACCTGAGTAATGAGGCTGAAGAGTTGACATTCCACGCCTGATGTCTCTGGACACAGTCTGAAGTAAAGCATGCTGAGGTGGTACTCGTTGTGTTGATTAGGTTGGGATTGGCAGATGCAATATCATTTAGTATGAATTGAGAGAAGCATGCAGGAAAGTGAGCCCCACTTTAGTGGTTCCAGGTCTGGGGAAATACAGGCTCTATGGAGGAAGTGGGAGGCTCCTGCTGTCTTAGGGTTTAAGAAAGCAATACATAGTTATTGCTATAATCATATTATTTGGCAATTGGGTTAACTTTCAAATATCTCTTTGTTAGGATTTGCTGTATCATACACATCACCATAATGTATGTCCTTTGACATTATTTTTATATAGCTGTGTCTTATCGAGCAATGCTACCAGTTGCTTCTGTTCTCCCTAAAGCAATTTCATCTCTGAAGATCCATAAGGATCCAGTTCAAAGACCAAGTCCCCACCTGCAGGAGAGAAGGCTCAAAAGTGGCTGCAGGTGTCTATCTTTCTCTCTCTCCTTCCTTATTTCCACCTTCCTTTTTTAGCTTCTCTGTTTCTATCAAAAATAAAGAAAAAGAAAAGGAAAGTTCTGAAGGCACCAAACCCAAGCAATGGCCCTAGTGACAAAAAAAAAAAATCAACGGCATAAATAAATGAGTGAATAATAATAATTAAAAAAATAAAAACAACATCTAAATTGACATACCAGTTTCAAATCAAGAGCAGTTTGCTTTATTGTGCTAACCCAGACTGGAATTTAATAACATCCCAAGTCACCCTCTTTCAGGGAGAGTCAGCCTTATATTCAGCTAGGGAAGGTTGAAAACACAGGGAGCAATCAGGCAGAGGGAAATGCCCTATGGCTCTGACTTCTAAGCTCCAACTAGGACAATAGCTCTTAATCTGCCTCACCTACTGTCCTTTTTAAAAAGGGCTAAAACCCTCAGGAAGGAATTAGGGATTTCATCCCAAAGGCTGTCATCTTCCAAATACATCTGAACTATTGGAATTTGACCTAATTTCTTGTTGTATAATCCTCCTCTCTCCCAATGGTGACAGTATATACCCCAAGTCCAGTCTATTTGGGGTCAGCTTAACTGAACTGACTTTGATTAGGAGCTTTTTCTAAGACTTTGATACCGTTGATAACATAGAAATACATAGTTTATCTTTGGTTGTTAATATGGTGACACTCATAGAAACACGTCAACATTTAGGACTAATTGATTGATTGATTGATTAATATGAAGACATAACTCCTCATTAGTAGTAAGGGATCAATTTCCAGCCAGTGAATAGTCATTGTAGAATTCAGAACTGTTAATTGGGAACGTCATAAAAGCAGATATTATTCATTCTTTCACCTAAGGAAATCACCTAATTTTAGTGTACTCTTCTCTATTTCATCTTAAAGATTATTTTGTCTACAAGAGATCAGAAAGCAAAGACCTTTTATATTAAATCACTAGGACACCAAATGATCATCCTAGATTTTGTCACTTGGTTAGATTAAGTGCAATGGTCTTTTTTTTTCTTTCTTTTTTGCTTTCAGTGCAGAAAGATATCTTCCAGCATGAAGGGTCAAGCAGCTGGAGGTTTTAGCTGCATTATATCAAGTTGAGAAGGTAACAGAAGGTCTTCTGCAAATATCTGTGTAATTATTTCCAAGACTTGTTATCACATGCCTGGCTTCTTTTGCAAGACTTGTTATCACATGTTTGTTTCTTTCACCTTCGTGTTGTTTTCTGAAGTCCTAGTAAAAATAGTCTAATGACAACGTTTTCATTCTCATTATTATGTTGGAAAATAACTGATGTACACAATTAGACTTAGATTCAAAGTGTTTTATTGTGTACATCAGTTATTTTCCAAAGAAAAATTCATCTGGATTATAAATGTTATGCTTTCATAAAATATTGTGTAAATGTTACTTCTAAAGCCAAAGTTAAAGATTGTGCAGGGCAGTGAGATTATCACTAAGTAACAATAGAGTTCACCTCTTCTTTTGAAAATTACATTTTATTTATTTTGGGTAGAGACAGGGCTGAAAGGAAAGAAGATAGAAAGATAGATGAATAGATAAATAATAGGTGATAGATAGATAGATAGATAGATAGATAGATAGATAGATAGATAGATAGATAGATTCATATGCAACACTACTTCACCATTTATGAAGCTTACCCCCTTCAGGTGGGGACCAGGGGCTTGAACTTAGGTCCATAAGCATTATAATGTGTGTACTAAACAGGTACACCCCCACTCAGCTCTGCTAACATGAGAGGAGGTTGTGTGCAAATTGAAGAGCTTCCATACAAATTCATTTCGTTGTAGTGATTTCACCCACAATGTATATGAGTGGGCTGGACTAGCTTAAGGTACAGGTTCAATATTGGGGAAATATTTGAATAGAAAAATCTGCGTTACAAAAAAAAATAGGTGAGAAATAGAATAAATAAGGCATGTATGGTGAATTTCCAGAACTAATGCATTCATGGTGAGTTATCAGCTACAGGAACACATGTTGATAACTCAGAAAATAGCACCATAAGCATTCCCTTCAGTGGGACATAACAGATCAGTGAGATCAAAATGGTAATGGCCTATTAATTGCTTCATTTATAAATCTTAAAATACCAGCAGTTTCTCTAATTCTGGTTACATGTTTAGTAAAACATTTAAATAGATCAGATGATAAAATGCTCAAAAAGTTAAATGTGACAACCACAGAGCTGATAAATAATGATAATAACAACACAATTATTTTGCATCTTCTATTTAACCTAAGAATGGAAACAAATGGTTTTCAACACTGTTTATATCAATAATCAGTGAGTCTTGGGTAATAGCATCATGATGCTTTGCGTTACACAAGCTTTCAATGAATTGTCTATGGCAGCTCTGTTATCTCCAATTTATGGATCAGAGGGGCCTGTCCCCACTATCAGAATGAGCAGACAGATTTTATAACTGGGCCTGAATTACAATACTTCAGTGTTTCTAAATCATAAATTCCTTGAAGATGTGTAGTTGATCCTCAAGTTGGCCTTAGGTTCATTTTCTTGTTTCTGGTATGCCTCTTATTTCTCTCTCTCTCTTCTTTTTTAAATATTTGTTTGTTTATTTTCCCTTTTGTTGCCCTTGTTGTTTTTCATTGTTGTAGTTATTGTTGTTGTTATTGATGTCTTTGCTGTTGGATAGGACAGAGAGAAATGGAGAGAGGAGAGGAAGACAGAGGGGGAGAGAAAGACAGACACCTGCAGACCTGCTTCACCGCCTGTGAAGGGACTCCCCATGCAGATGGAGAGGCTGGGGCTCAAACCGGGATCCTTAAGATGGCCCTCTCACTTTGCGCCAAGTGAGCTTATCCCACTGTGCTACCTCCTGACTCCCTGCCTCTTACTTTTCACGTTTTGCTTTCAGCTTTATTTTAGGATCACCTCTTTATACTCATTATGTTTCTCTCATTTCACATACTGGAAGAAGCCCTAGGTCTAGTCTGTCTCCCTCAGACTATATATTTAAGTAATTATTTTAAATAGAGAGCTTACTTCCCTCTAGTCTTTTTTATTTAATTTGCATGAAGGTCTGATATTATACACATTACTTCAAAATCAACCTTAATTCTCTCTGGGACTGGAACTTTGATATAAATCTGTTAAATAAAAAAAAATACTTTTGATGATGTCAAATGATAAAATTAAGACTTTATCTTAATTAATTATCTTTTCTAAAAAGGATTATCTTATTTAAATTTTATAGCATTTTTTAGCATGTCAGCATTATCTTAAATTTGATGTGTCAAACTGCTCTCTCAAAAAGAGTGAATTTGGAATGAGTTGGGTGTATTGCACCAAACCAAACATCTCTGGGGAAGGAGGAGAAGGAAGGAGATGGGGAAGACATTAGGGCCGGGTATAGAATGGTAGAAAGGCACCCAAGACGAGAGCTTTCTGCAGACACTGTTCATGTGCATATAAGAAACAGTATTTACAGACCAACAACTGCCCTGTAAACTAACCCCACAAAATGATTAAAAAATATGAGTGAATTAACTTAACTAAAACAAAAACAAAAGGAAAAGGAAAAAAAAAAGAATAGTGCCAATATTTGAGCAAAGGTTTGCCAAGTGCTGAAAAGTAATTTCTCACTCTAATACAATTATTTGGTTTGTTAGATTCATCTGTCAACATTCACTCAGTGTAGTAACTTTTGATCTCAGTTATTATTATGTCTACATATTTTAGAGTTGACGTCTAGGATTTTGTTTAAATAATCACTTTTTCTGCCTTTGAATATACATTTTATGACAGCAAATCTTCTTACATCATTTATATTTTCTTTCCAAGAAAAAAAAAAAAAACTCTTCTGTTTTTTTTTTTTTTTCAGAGGGCAAAACCTTCATCAGTGTCAACCATTTCTGCTAAAGTTTTGGAAAATCAGGTAGGGGCACGTTTGTTATGAAAATCAGTTTTCAATGTTTCTTTTATAATATCCTAAGAAATAGCGTGCATGTCAATGACTCTTATCATAATATTATAACTATGCACCATCATTAAAATTGTGTACACTCTGGTGTGCTCTTGATATAATTTATTTAATGGCTTATAAAATATTTTAATTTGTATCATTAGCATTCATCATGCTTTCTCTTCTTGAATTTTTTTTATGATTTTCTCTAATCTAAATCTTTTCCCATTGATAGATTTACCTACTTGAAAGTTGGCCACTTTCTTGCTAATTTTTCTTTTCCTCCTTTTCCCTCATACTATAGAGAAAGGCCACTACCACATCTCAGCATGTGCTCTTTTTGCTCATGTAATCACACCAGGATTCACAGAAAGAGAATATTTAGTTCAAGAGAAAAATAATGCATTTCTGTACATGTGTTGTGGTTAAGATATAGTACATAATAAATTCTAACTTTAAATACTCTAAGTCAGAGAGACAGAAACTTACCAAGGGATCAAAAAATGCTTTTAGGAATTGATAAGTACTGCTCTCTGGAATGTCAAAAATCAGAGAAACAAGAGGATTTTCCAGTGTAGACTCTAAAGACCAGAAAGATGAGTGATGACTCAATGCCCTAATTTCCCCAGTATCAGTATCACATTTATATAATTCTCCTTAAGTTCTTTCTTCTAAAGGGAAATAAGAACAAAACTAGTGGCACTGGGCCATAAGAATTGAATTCTTATTTTTCCAATAGATGTTTCAGCATGGATTCTACATTACTTTCTTTAAAAAAGGACAATACAAATGTTATCTCAATTTCTTTTAACATGACATAGCCATGTCCTTGTTGATTTATGTGTTCTCACAGTGTTCCTCTCAAGGAAGGTAAGTAGTTGTTGAAAAGTATCACATATTATTTTTAATCTATAACTGTAATCTATAACTTTTACTTTCAGTTTGAATGAAAGAGATAGAAGTTTCTGATAGAAAATATTGGATTTTTATGTTTACCTGTGGTTTGTTGAACAAATACATAGATTTTGGTGCTTTTTTTTTTTCTAATAATTGCTATGCCCCACTCAAATCCAGAACGATGGGTCTGACAGGGTCAGCACCCAGGAAAACTCTCTTCAAGGAGGAAGAATTCTGGGAGTGGGTCTTGGCATCCTGAGCAGATCTAAATTGGAAACTCTGATTATTGTTTTCATTATGTACATGGTAATGATGCTGTGTAATCGGGTATGAACAGCCCCTGTTCCCAGATTAGATACAGATGAACAAGAAATGAGGTAGACAAAGTTATGGGTCATCAAATACATAAAGTTTTAAGAAAAATTCTTAATAATACTTACTCACCTCCTCTTATGAAATATGTTAAAACTCTAAGTAAAATACTATCTGCTAAGCCTATTACTCAGAAATACATCACCCCATAAAGTACGACATTACTGTGTAAAACCGCAAGGCCATCTAATCAAGAAATGAGCTTTACTTTCTGTTTCAGGTATTGTTTATGTAAGACTGAAAGATATAAAAGTTCTCACTGGATGAATAAAAATTGAGTTCAGATTCACCCTCCAACAGAGTGTGGTTTATTCTGTTCTCCTCTTGACCCATCAGGTGGTCACCTTCAGAGTTCCCTGATCCTTCCTGCTGCTCTTCCACTGTAGCGCTCCGTCGCAAATAATGAATTAAATATATTAAAGTTTATCACTCTACTAGCACTAGCTGTGTAGTCAACAGTTCATTATATCAGACAACAGGCATACTTTGTCAAAAGGTGACATGTTTGCAGAGAGAGCTATGAGTAGGCCCAGTACAGAAGGAAATTAGTCTTGAATATCTTTAAATTTTGGATAAACCTAAATTTATATACAGTATGCCTTAGCAATGTATTTACATGAAGTTTATGTGATACAATTCCCATGTGTAGAAAACCAACTCTATTAATTAGATAGAAGGGTAATAATAAAATATTAAAGAGAAACAAGAATCTTAAATATAATACCCTGAACTACATTTATTATCTTATTACTAAGGAATTTGTCAGTAGAAACACCAAGGAGAGGAAACTATAAGTCTGAGATGATGTGTGTCATTCAAACTTCTAAGATACTAGTGGTAACTCCTAGTACTACATGTGGCAGTGCTAAGTCATTTTAGAATTAGCATATTATGGATCAAACTGGAATGTAATGTCTCTAATTTTAGGCAAGGGGACATCTAGAACTCACTCACTGTGAAGCAAGAGACCAGTCCCACTTAAAACATATCTGTTATAACCTGACACAGAAAGAGGAAACATCAGGAATAGAACATCACAGTCATAGAGAAACAAGTCCTTACATCATAAGAATGACTGGAGGAGGTGTGTTAGAACATGTCACTGACAAGAATGACAGATAACAGCCTCTCAAACATAGAACTGAAGAGGTCAAGAGTACTGTCAAAGGCACAGGACTTTGGATACATTTGCTGCCAGGATTAAATTCCTAGGAAGTCTTCTGTGCAAGTTCAGCAAGCTACCATTGATATTCTAGTCCTGATCCCATACAACATGCACAAAACTAAAAGGTATCACAGATATTGTATCTATTTGGAATGGGATTTGAAGTGATAAGTGTTCCTCTTTCTTTCTCTCTTTCTTCCTTTTGCATCTCTTAGAATGGGATAGTTTTTAAATTTTTTCTATTAGTGATTTAATAGTTATTTGCAAGATTATAAGATAACAGGGATATATAATTCTATACAGTTCCTGCCACCAGAGTGCTGTGTCCCATTCCCTCCTATGGAAGCTTCCCTATTCTTTATCCCTCTGGAAATATGGACCAAAATCCCTTATGGGGAGCAGAAGGTGGGAGATTTAACTTCTTGAATTGCTTCTCTGCTGGACATCGGTGTTGGCAGATAGATCCATCCCCCAGCCTGTTTCTATCTTTCTCTAGTCGGTAGGGCTCTGGAGAGGTGAGACTTCTAGACATGTTGGTAAGATCATCTTCCCAGGGAAGTAAAGTTGAAATAATAGGAGCATCTGAAACTTCGTGGCTAAAAGGTAGTAAGATATGAAGCAGGACAACTAATTTAATAAACAGGAATCCAAAGGTAGGAATAGAGCATATGAAGGTGTGAAGAAGTTAGAAGATCACTTTTAAGTTTACTCCATCAGGTCCATGACTTTAGTGACTTTTGCCTGAGCTTGATAGATAACTAAAAATGTTATCTGGGGAGAAGATGTCAAAGTTGAAAATAGAGCTAAAAAGCCAAATTAGCACAGAGAGTTGCTCCCAAACTTGAATAAATTATATTATTACAAGAATGGGATTAAAAGAATGTTATGTTGACGATAATGATCAGTAGAGAGGAACTGTGAAGGTGGGAAGAAGCCAAATGGCTACCATATGGTACACAGAACATAGACTATTCTTGGCTTGATGCATCTTTTGTTATAGTAGGAGACTGAATATAGGACCTATGTAAGAAGGGACCCTGGGAGTGCTGAAACAATGTAGGAGTCCTACAGTCCAAATAGTGATTCCAATTCTGAGAATGAAAGTTTGACTCTCTTGTATAAGACTCTCATTCTACCATGAATTATTATTTTATTTTTGTTGTTGTTTGTTGGTCCCTGTTCAGGTGCCAGATACCGAGCTAGCTTTGAGGATGGGAGAGAGACTACCAGGGACTCATGGCTGATCTGGGAATGCAGTTCAATCTTTATTGATGAGCGGGGATGCAGTGCAATCAATCACTCCCTCTTCATTAGAAAATCCTGTCCTTTATATCTCCTGAGGAGGAAGTGTCAGATCGGAAGAGGAAACACGTAGGATAGGGGGTGGCAAGAAGGAAAAAGCACACGAACCAGTGGGGATTAAACGGTGGAAAACAGGATGTGACTAGGAGAGGGGCCGGAGTGGAAAAAGAGCACTAGCCAGTGGGGATTAAACCAGTGTGGGTCTCAAACAAAACAATGATTATGTAAATAAACCCCAGCATTAAGCAATGCAAGCAAACTTAATGTGATGATCAAAACAGAAGGTCTTAGAAGCAGAATTAGAAGCAGACCAACAGTTGTTTTATAACTTATAAAGCAGTTGTTGTTGCTACCTGGGTACAATCTCTTCTATTTCCTTGATAGGTATCTACACACCACTCCTACCAATGTTCACTTCTACACTGTTAATGAAAATTTAATTTGTTTCAACTCCTCTGGAAGAAAGGGGTGGGGACCTGGGGCTTTAAAAAATTATTATCTTAATTTATTTATTGCACAGAGAGAGTTAAAAATGAAGAAGGGGGAGACAGAGAGGAAGAGAGACAGAGACACCTGCAGCCCTGCTTCACCATTTGCAAAGCTTTCCCCTTGTGGGTGGAGACCTGGAGCTGGATCCTGGGTCCTTGTGCAATGTACCATGTGCGCTCAAGCAGGTGCGCCACCACCCAGCCCCAAGGGACATGGGTCTTTAACCTGGTAACATATGTGTTCAATCAAAGGTGCCACCACTTGGCTCCCCTGAAAAATGCTATTTAAAGTAAACAGGCATGTTCCAGCAAAAGTCCTTTACGATTATTTCTATTCCTTGATTTTTTTCTGTTTGTATTGTCAGCTGCTCACAAATGTTACTACCTTGGTGATGAAATCATCATACTCAACGTGTCATGTATAAAACTGATTTTGATCCCTGTTGAGGGCCTCATTGTGGTTCAGTTTCCACCCAATTTAAATACATATTACTATTTGTAGTTTGTATAATTTGTTGTAAAGAAGTATAATTAAATTTATTTAACTTACAAGAGGGCAGTATGTTTTAAATTATTTATTTGAATGCAAAATAAATATAGGCAAATGTACATAAGTAATAGCTGAAGTTTTATCATTCTCTATAAGCTACATATATTGGCATCTGGACATCTGTGAAATACAATGAATACTGGAAGAAAATATGACTCTCATCTTTCTCACAGATTATTGGTGTTAGGACAGTTTAGAACACTAATTGGGTTTGCTTTGGTAAATCACATATCAGAGGGAATGTTTCTCTAATGAGTAAATGGATAGCAAAATGCAGATGTACACTTAATTTAAACGCTTTCATTTATGTAGTTGACATAATCCTCTAGCTTCTCATTTATAGTGAACACAAAACCACTCTTTATTCACAGAATTTTTTTCAGCACTATGGATTTTGTTTAAATGAAAATTCAGTTTTATGAAGCTTAGGAAATACATATGTACAGTATATGTATATGTATATGTATATGTATATGTATATGTATATGTATATGTATATGTATATGTATATGTATATGTATATGTATTTTTTCCTACCATGAAGTAATTTGAAAAAGATAATGATACCCCCACACTTATGGACAGCTAATCTTTGACAAAGGTGCCCAGATTATTAAATGGGGAAATCAGAGTCTCTTCAACAAATGGTGTTGGAAAAAATGGGTTGAAACATGCAGAAGAATGAAACTGAACCACTATATTTCACCAAATACAAAAGTAAATACCAAGTGAATCAAGGACTTGGATGTTAGATCAGAAACTATCAGATACATAGAGGAAAATATTGGCAGAACTCTTTTCCACAAAAGAGTTTTTCTCTTTTTTTGAACTCTTTTAAATTTTAAAGACATCTTCAATGAAGCAAATCCAGTTACAAAGAAAAATAAGGCAAGCATAAACCTATAGGACTACACCAAATTAAAAGCTTCTGCACAGCAAAAGAAATCACTACCCAAACCAAGAGACCCCCTCACAGAATGGGAGAAGATCTTTACATGCTATACATCAGACAAGAGGCTAATAACCAGAATATATTAAAAAAAAAACTTGCAAATCTCAAGAACAAGACAACAAATAACCCCATCTAAAAATGGGGGGAGGACATGGACAGAATATTCACCACAGAAGAGATCCAAAAGGCTGAGAAGCACATGAAAAAATGCTCCAAGTCTCGGATTGTCACAGAAATGCAAATAAAGACAACAAAAAATGATGTACCACTTCACTCCGGTGAGAATGTCATACATCAGAAAAGGTAGAAGCAACAAATGCTAGAGAGGTTGTGGGGTCAATGGAACCCTCCTGTACTGCTGGTGGGAATGTCAATTGGTTCAGCCTCTGTGGAGAACAGTCTGGAGAACTCTCAGAAGGCTACAAATGGACCTACCCTATGATCCTGCAATTCCTCTCCTGGAGATATATCCTAAGGAACTCAACACACCCATCCAAAAAGGTCTGTGTACACATATGTTCTTGGCAGCACAATTCGTAATAGCCAAAACCTGGAAGCAACCCAGGTGTCCAACAACAGATGAGTGGCTGAGTAAGTTGTGGTCTATATACACAATGGAATACTACTCAGCTATTAAAAACAGTGACTTCACCCTTTTCAGCTATCTTGGATGGACCTTAAAAAATTCATGTTAAGTGATATAAGTCAGAAACAGAAGGATGAATATGGGATTATTTCACTCTCAGGCAGAAGGTGGAAAATTAAGGTCAGAAGAGAAAACACAAGTAGAACCTGAATTGGAATTGGCTTATTGCACCAAAGTAAAAGACTCTGGGATGAGTAGGTGGGAGAATACAGGTCCAAAAAGGATGACAGAGGACCTAGTGGGGGTTATATTGTTCTATGGAAAACCGAGAAATGTTATGCATGTACAAACTATTGTATTTATTGCTGAATGTAAAACATTAATTCCCCAATAACTAAATTTAAAAAAAGAAAAAGATAATGATAACAGCTGATGCAGGATAGGACAAGAATAATCCAAATTTTAATAAGTTAAAGAGAACATAGTTTCAAGAAAAAGTATAGTCATATCAAAATCAGGAGTTATTTAAATGTAATAAAAGAAAAGTAAGAAATAAAGTGTTGTAATCACAATATTTGTGTGAAATTAAAATATTAATGGGCTCTAAACCAACTGCTGCACTTTCTGCAGCCCTTTTCAGCAAAATGACCCTTTTCTGAATGTAATGTCTATGACCTGATATAACTATAAGCACATATTTAAAACTTTTTATAATGAAAATGACATTGAGCTGGCTCTATAAGCGGATGTGCTCTATACAACTTTCTAAGAAACAGGTTGTACCTGTGTGTGTTTAGACAAGAAACTTTAGAAGTGACACTTAGCAGTATTTGGAGATAAAGCAAAAAATAATACATAACAGCTAACATAAAGATCTTTGCTCAGTTAATAGTTCATATTTTAAGGAGTCGGTCCATAGCACAGCGGGTTAAGCACACATGGCGCAAAATGCAAGGACTGGTAAGGATCCTGGTTCAAGCCCCCAGCTTCCCACCTGCAGGGGAGTCTCTTCACAGGACTGAAGCAGGTCTGCAGGTGTCTATCTTTCTCTGCCCCTCTCTGTCTTCCTCTCCTCTCTCCATTTCTCTCTGTCCTATCCAACAACAACAATAATAACTATAACAACAACAATAAAAAAAAGGGAAAATACAAAGCCAAAGAAATTGTTGAGCAATCATGGACCCAAAGCTTGGAATAGTGGAGAGAAAGTGTTGGGGGGATACTCACTGCAAACTCTAGTGTACTTCTGCTTTCAGGTATATATTTTGCTGTAGTTTACGGATACTTGTGAACATGATTGCTCAACAATTTGTTTGGCTTCGTATGTTAACTCTCTTTTCAGTCACCAGGTTCCAGATGTCATCAGGATGCTGGCCAGGCTTCCCTAGACTGAAGACCCCACCAATATGTCCTGGAGCTCCGCTTCCCCAGAGACCCACCCTACTAGGGAAAGAGAGAGGCAGACTGGGAGTATGGACACCAGTCAACACCCATGTTCAGCGGGGAAGCAATTACAGAAGCCAGACCTCCTACCTTCTGCAACCCACAATGACCCTGGGTCCATGCTCCCAGAGGGATAGAGAATGGGAAAGCTATCAGGGGAGGGGGCAGGAAATGGAGATTGGGTGGTGGGAATTGTGTGGAATTGTACCCCTCCTACCCTATGGTTTTGTTAATTAATCCTTTCTTAAATAAAAAAGAAAAAAAAGGGAAAATAAATAAGTATTAAAAAATAGTTGATACTCAGTATTTTTAAAAATACTGATATTTTTCTAGTTTGAATAGGCTATATATAACTATTTAAAAACATATTTTATAGTGCTTTATGTCATATAAGTGGGTGTTATGTGGTTCAGTCATTTGCTAGGTGAAATACAATTTAGTGGGTGTTATGTGGTTCAGTCATTTGCTAGGTGAAATACAATTTAGTGGGTGTTATGTGGTTCAGTCATTTGCTAGGTGAAATACAATTTATTTATCATAAATTTATACTCCTAAAAAAAGAATGAAATTTTGTGACTGAATGTGTTTTCTATACTCATATTCAGAATCCATGAATTATAATTCTTTTTTTATCATAGCACTACTTAGCTCTAGATTAAGGTGGCACAGAGAATTGAACCTGGAACTTTGAAGCCTCAGGCAGAAGAGTTTCTTGGAATAACCACTATGCTATCCAACCCCTGCCAATTATAATTCAGTTTGCGTAAAATTTACAGACTTGACAAGGGTTATGACAAGTTTCTATCTTCAGGTCTATGGAAACTTCCATTTCTAGAACTGTGTAAAACTTATTAAGCCATAAAAAGTTGTTTTGTTCAGCAGTATTTTTATTTCTGTTGTTTGTAACAGTAAGAACTTGCCACAGAGAGCAAGAACAGCACTATCTCACTATTGTATTCCAGTCTTTTATTTGAGGTAATTTTGGTTACTAAGGAAGATTGCAGAAAAAAAATAATAATTTGAAATATCTCATCTATGCAATCTGGGTATTGGATATGTAAATCATGCTATTTGAAATAAAATCAAAGTGTTCAACATAAATGAAAAAACAAGAGTCCTTAAATATCAAACAACAACAACAACAAAAAACCAGCTTCGTGTTTAATTTCTGTGGCAAGAAGTCTTTCTGCACACATATCTTCAAAACATTTACATTTACTAAGATGTCAAGTTATTTAAAGAACATATATAAGTGGAGGAAATAGAAGAATGGTTATACAAAAGATTTTCATGCCTGAAGTTCTGAATTCCCGATTCAGTCCCCCTACAGAGAGTTGTGTAATTCACAGGAAGTGTTGGAATATACTGAATTAACACACATACACACAAACACTACACACTGATAGTTCTCTGCTTTGGAGAATATTTCATATGGCAGAGACACATAAATATACACTCTCCCATTCATGAAAAATAAAATCAAAGTAAACAGCTATTGCCTTATAAGTTTATTTTTATTTATAAAATGGAAACATCGACAAAACCATAGGATAAGAAGGATACACTTCCCACCACCAGAACTCTGTATCCCATCCCCTCCCCTGATAGCTTCCCTATTCTTTATGCCTCTGGGAGTAGTTAAAATAGACACAACCTAAAATCCCAACAATAGATGCATTTGTAAAGAAGTTATGGGATGAATATGTGATTGAATTCTATGCTGGACTTTTTAAAAATGAAACTGTGTCATTTGGAACAAAATGGATGGCAATGAAGGTGATTATGCTAAGTGAAGTCATTAAAGTAGTGAAGGATAATTACCCAATGGTTTTGCTCATGTGTGAACATGAATGGTCTAAGACATTGCTTCAAATGCCTAAAAGCTAATAACTTTTCATCTCTGAATGGGCAGAAAACAGAATAAGATAGTTATATAAAATGCAAAATTTCTAGTAACTTTCACATAAATTAGTGAAGATGTTCATATACAGGAATTTATTTCCAGTAAAAACAAACTCTTCTATTTGATTAATTCAAGAGCTTTGAAAAGCCAATGAACTTTGCTGTTTCTGTGATTTCTAATGTATCACATTCTCACAGGTATAATGTGGTATCTAATTGCTGACTTTATTTGAATTTCTCTTAGAATAAGTAATTTGAGTATTTTTTTTCATATGCCTGTTGGCCCTTTGAGCCTATTCTTAGGTGAAGATTATATCCCTTTTACATCACTTGGAGGAATGCAAATTGGTCTAACCCCTTTGGAGAACAGTCTGAAGAATGCTAGAAATGGACCTACCCTATTACCAGGCAATTTCTTTCATGGGGGTATATCTAAAGGAAACCAATACACTCATCCAAAATAATCTATCTACAACTATGTACATTTAGCACAATTTGTAATAGCCCAACTTGGAAGCAAGCCAGGTGTTCAGTGTCAGATAAGGGGCTAAGAACGTTGTAATATATACACACAACAGAATACTACTCAGCTATTAAGAATGATGATGTCACCTTCACCTCATATTGGATGGAATTTGAACATTGGCTTATGTTGAGATAAGCGAAGGAGAAAAGGATGAATACTGACTGACACATCCAAAGGCAGAACTTAAGAAAGAAGGACAGAAAGGGAAAACAAAATAAACATGGAGTGGATTTGGTGTATTGCACCAAAGCAAAGGATTCTGGGGGAGGGGGAGGGAAAGGAAGGGACTTGGGGGGTAACTTGAGGCTCTGGTCAATGACAGTGGAAAAGGACCCAAGTTGGGGGTAAAAATGTCTCATAAACACCTACATGGTGAGATGAGAAACTGTACCCAACAGCTGTCAACAACTGTACTGTGCAACCCAGAAACCACCCATGAAAATGACAATGATGATAATAATAATAACTTTATTAGTACAAGTCTAGTTGCATCCTGCTAGCATCTGGAACCTGGTGGCTGACCTGCTCCATTTCCGACCTCCATTTCCAACAGGTTCACCCCTCCTTAGGCAACCTGGTGGTCCCCCACTCCCTGGAGGTCACCATATTGATGCTGAACTTAGTGCGGACACCCAATTGGCATAGCGCACTGCAGCCCAGAATTCCTGGGTTCAATAGATCCTCTAGCCTCAGCCTCCCAAATAGCTGGGACTACAGGCTCGGGCCACCACTCCAGGCTAGAACCTGGTGGCTGAAAAGAGAGTTAACATACAAAGCCAAACAACTGTTGAACAATCATGGACCTAAAGGCTGGAATAGTGCAGATGAAGAGTTAGCGTGGGAGGCTCCTCCATTTTGTAGACAGCTAGTAGGCATATTTTAGTTATATTCCAAAGGGCTCATAGCTATACTAGTGTTTGTTTGTTTGTTTGTTTGTTTTCCTGAGCCTGAAATCTGCTATGCAAGTGGATCCAAGTTACTTTCTGGGGAGATGATATCATGGCTGGGAAAAGGACCAGAAAGCTGGATCAGGGAAGAGAGTAGCTCCCTAATATGGGAAAGGGGTATAAATATAGTTGACTGTAAACCCCATCGATTTGATTTGGTCTGGGGCCCATATGCAGTTAGGAGCCTATGTGACCTCTGCATCCCTGTAGACCTGAGCTCACATTCTCTAGTCATGAGTAGGGACATTCAGAGCTGCCCTAGTTTCAGGACCCATCTTCCTCAGGTGTAGCATAGAATATGTTGTCAGTCCTCCCTTCGGAGAATGGAACATTCTCTGCCATTGTTGATCCAAGTTAAGGGCAAGGTCCTATGGGGGCCCACAAAGGGGTCTATTTTGTTGTTCCTGATAGAAATGACCAGTAACATTGGAGAGAGGGATTTATTTGAGTTCTAGGCCCATCATATCTGTCTGGGAATCTCAGGATTCCCTAATTAGGGCCCGAACTGGTGGGATGGGCTGACAGTGACTTCTTCTAGCGTTTGCCCTTCTTCCGTAGCCAGTCAACAGCATCAGGTTGAGCCTGATGTAAAGTTTCGAGACCTCCTTTGAATCTGGAGAGGTGGCAGTCGTTGACTATGTGGGTCATAGTCTGTCTGGAGCTGCAGGGGCAGTTCGGGTCAACTCTGGCTCCCCAGCGATGGAACATAGCAGCGCACCGGCCATGGCCTGTTCGATAGCGATTGAGGAGGGCCCAATCATAACGTGCTAGGTCAAAGCAGGGTTGACGCTTGCAGGGGTCTGTGATGAGGTGTTTGTTCTTTACCTCAGCTGACTGCCAACTCTGTTTCCAAGAGTCTGGAACAGAGAAGTTCAGTGTAGGCGTAGGGGACCAGATTGGATGATGAGACGTCAAGCGTTGGACAGGGTGGGCAAAGATATCAGAGTATATTAGCAGGTCCGGTCTAGCGTAGACGTGGGAGATGAACTTAGATGATGCCGCATCCTGACGAATATCTGGCGGGGTGATGTTGCTAAGAACTGGCAGCCATGGAACCGGGGTGGGACGGATGATTCCAGAAATGATCCTCATGGAGGAATATAATTTGGAATCGACCAAGTGGACATGGGGGCTACAGAACCATACTGGGGCACAGTATTCTGCAGTGGAATAGCATAATGCCAGAGATGATGATCGTAGTGTGGAAGTGCTCGCGCCCCATGAGGAGCTGGCCAGTCTTGCAATGATGTGATTCCTTGCGCCCACCTTTGCTGCAGTTTTTATGAGATGTTCATGAAATGACAGAGTGCGATCGAGAGTAACGCCAAGATAGACTGGCTGGGCTTCATGCCGGATTCTCGTATCGTCAAGCTGCACATTAAGCTCACGCGAGGCCGAGGCATGATGTAGTTGGAAAACAGATGATACCGTTTTTGCAGTGCTAGGGATTAGCCGCCATTTTCTACAGTAATCAGATATCAGAGACATGTCTTTCGTGAGTGTTTGCTCGAGGATGTCAAACTTGGATGCCTGAGTTGCACAGCAGATGTCATAGGCATAGATGAACTTCCTTGAAGAAGTTTCTTATTTACATTTACTTTCTCTCCTGGTGTAAAGTTGGTTCACAAAACTGTACATGTTTGAGGTGAATTTTGTCACTTTCCATTAAATTGTGTATTATCATACAACACCCACCACCAAGGTATGAATCTCTCACCTTTTAACTCACCCCACATCACCTTCCCTTCGCTTCATTTTGCAGTCCATTCAGCTCCTTTCCCACCTGGCCCCCAAAGTTGAGAATAGATTGTAGTCACTGTTAAAAACAGACTAGTGCTATGTATAATGGCATCGACTAAGCCACAGGACAAAAACACAGATCCTAAGTATTCATTGTACTGTGAAGTCAGCATCTGATACTCCTGATTGTTGAACTGGGGAAGAACATTCTATTTTATAGGGCTAGATTTGAAACAGAGATGAAGTAGAGGAAATAATGATAAATTGTCATTAATAAGATACAGAAGCTCCCCTATTTTTAATCTAGACTTTTTTATCACATTGTATTTCATTCCTTTTAAAAAGTATTTAGTTTCCTCAGATTATCCACACCTATTAGTTGACTTGGGGATTTATGATTGGGAGTGGAGCACTTCAGTCCATTAAAACAAAAACAACAGCAATAAAACATCCAAAGACATGATCTATTAAAAGTAAAGGTTCTTCCCTACTTGACACTGTTCACTCTCTCTTGCTTCTCATTCTTTAGGCTACCTTCTCTGTGAAATTCCGGGTCATATGTTGACAACAATCTTAAGTGGAACACTAAGGTAGAAGAAAAACTCAGGAAGTGGTGTTGAAGAATGAGAAATTGCAAAGCGAAAAATAAAAACTCCATAAATAATACCTGCATATGGGTCATGTCTAACAGACAATTGGACTCATAGATACCACTGTTGTTTCTCAAACAATATCCTAGATTTATGATATATAATTAAGATACATCCAGACCCAAACATGCCAGTGTAAACTGAAGACTCCTTGTTTAAAGGAAAAGAACAAACACTTCATTGAACTAAGCTATTGAACACGGAAGTTCAATTAAACAAAATGTGTTTAGGAAGCTTATCTTCTACTATAGAAATGCATTTGGAAGCACTTTTTATTTAGAGGCTAAATGTAGTTTGCTCTTAAAGAAAATTGTAGCAGTATTATACTTTTCTAGCTCTGTTCATGTTCCTAGAAAGGAGGCCTAGCAAACTGTTTCTTTGTTTTTAATGTGTTTAATGCTGAACTTTGACAGGTTAAAATAAATGGATGTAAAGCAATCGAGGTTTGTTAAGCATTTACAAAAATTCAGAATATTTTTGCCCTCATTTCCCATAACTTCAGATAAAAGCAAATCTTCAGTTTGCTCCCCTACTCCAATCTAATCTGTAAACCACTTTTGAATAAGTGAGTTTGTAATGCTTAAATATAGTATTAAATATAATACCGGTATTTATTCTTTTTTTAATTTTTTTAAATTTTTTATTTTTTATTTTTTTATTTATTCCCTTTTGTTGCCCTTATTGTTTTATTGTTGTAGTTATTATTGTTGTTGTCATTGTTGGGTAGGACAGAGAGAAATGGTGAGAGGAGGGGACGACAGAGAGGAGGAGAGAAAGATAGACACCTGCAGACCTGCTTCACCGCCTGTGAAGCGACTCCCCTACAGGTAGGGAGCCGGGGTTTGAACTGGGATCCTTATGCCGGTCCTTGTGCTTTGCGCCACCTGCGCTTAACCCGCTGCGCTACAGCCCTACTCCCCCTTTTTTTTAAATTTTAAAAAATATGTATTTATTTATTTATTTTCTTTTTTGTTGTCCTTGTTTTATTGTGGTAGTTATTATTGTTATTGATGCCATTGTTGTTGGATAGGACAGAGAGAAATGGAGAGAGGAGGGGAAGACAGAAAGGAAAAGAGAAAGATAGACACCTGCAGATCTGCTTCACCCCCTGTGAAGCGACTCCCCTGCAGGTGGGGAGTCAGCGGCTCAACCCAGATGCTTAGGCCAGTCCTTGTGCTTCTCACCAACTGTGCTTGACCCGCTGTGCTACCACCCAACTCCCTGGTATTTATTCTTATATACTTGGCATGTTGTGTATTTTGCTCATGAAGGCAAATGATTTTATCTATAATAAATCTGACGAAATGTTTTCAAGAATACTGATGGATATGCCCATCTTTTTAATATAGATAAATGAGCCGTACAACACAGGGTGAAGATACTTTTTTTGCCTCCAGTGTTATTGCTGGGCTTGGCGCATGCACTACAAACCCACTGTTCCTGTGGCCATTTTCAGAGAGAGGGCCATTTTCAGACAGAGAGAAACTGAGAGAGAGAGAGAGAGAGAGAGAGGGAAAGAGAGAGAAAAAAATATATATAGAAGAAACACAGTCTGCTTTACCACCTGCAAAGCTACCTCCTTGCAAGTGGGGAGCCAGGGGTTCAAACCCGGATCCTTGAGTTGGGTTCTTATGCTTGGTACTATGCACGCTTAAACTAATCTGTGCCACCACCCAGACCTCAGATAAACATACTTTCTATGAATGCAATCACTATGGTTACACTAAGTCACCACAAATAAAATAAAATACAGATATGTAGTCAGTATGGGGTGGGGCTCTGGGGAATCCAGGACACATTGGTGGGGTTGTCTGTCCAGTGAAGTCTGGTTGGCATCATGCTAGCATCTGGAACCTAGTGGCTAAAAGAGAGTTAACATACAAAGCCAAACAAATTGTTGAACAATCATGGACCTAAAGGCTGGAAAAGTGCAGATGAAATGTTGGAGGGTTCTCCATTTTGTAGATAGCTAGTAGGCATATTTTAGTTATATTCCAAAGGGCCTGTGGCTATACCAGTTTTATTTTTTTCCCTGAGACTGAAATCTGATATGCAGGTGGATCCAAGTTATTGTCTGGGGAAATGATGTAATGGCTGGAAAAGGAACAGAAAGCTGGATCAGGGAAGAGAGTAGCGCCCTAATATGGGAAAGGGGTATAAATATAGTTGACTGTAAACCCCATTAATTTGATTTGGTCTGGAGCCCATAATTAGCTTAGGAGCCTATGTGACCACTGCATCCCTGTAAATCTGAGCTCACATTCTCGTCATGAGTAGGAACATTCCAAGCTGCCCCAGTATCAACCCATCTTTCTCAGGTGTAGCATAGAGTATCTTGTCCATCCTTCCTTTGGAGGATGGAACATTCTCTACCATTGTTGATCCAAGTTGAGGGCAAAGTCCTATGGGGGCCCACAAAGGGGTCTATTTTGTTTTTCCTGACAGAGATGACTGGTAACAAGAGGTATTTATTTGAGGTCTAGGCCCATCATGTCTGTTCAGGAAATTTAGAATAATGACTAAAGAGTCATCATTAAAGTATGCCAGTTTCTTGCCCTTATTCAGATTTTGCATTCCTTGCTTTGATAAGGTTAGGTTTGGAGTGAGTTAGATAACTGTAATAGGAAGCAGGTGAGCAGGGTATCTAAGTCTAATTAGATACTGTTTCATTAGAAACTTTATACTGACTCACTGCAGAGTATTGTGTACTTTTCCTTTCAGGTATATAATTTTCCCTAATTCATGGACACATGTGGACATATGCTCTATTTCATGGAGACAGCGGGAACCTCCCACCTCCTCTATAAAGCCTATATTTCCCCAGTCCTGGAACCTCTAGGGTGGGGCTCACTTTCCTGCAAGCTTCTCTCAATTTATACCAAATGATATCGCATCCACTGACCCCAACCTAATCAACACAACAAGTACCACCTCAGCATGCTTCACTTCAGACTGTGTCCTGAGACATCAGGCATGGAATGTCAACCCTTCAGCCTCATTACTTGGGTGAGACCTTTCCTTTCATAGTATTCTCTAATTCCATTCCAGGTGGTTTACTTCCTTACAAAGTCCCAAAACCTAGATATAGACCAGGTCCTATGATATTTATGTTTTTCTATAACATAATTAGCTTATTGTGGAATTTGTCTTCACTATAATGCTAGAATATTTGCTTAAAAAAGTCTGAGAAATGTAAGAATTGCCTTAATCTCACCCATTTATTATAGAAAAAAATTGAGTGGGCAAAATTCTTTACTTGCTTTAATATGGCTACCAGTAAAATATATAATTAGTAAATATAAAAATAGATGTATCCAGCATGATGAACAGTCTGGAGATGCTGAGCCCTGTGCCTCTGAGATGTGACATGATCTTGCAGATATTATCATATTGGAGTTTAATTGTAAAAAACCCTTCTGGCCACTGATATTGCATGATGGTGTCAGGAAACCATTGATTCTTGGTTTGAAGTATAAAGGTTCTAGGTAAAATTAATGTGTATATTTGTTTTACTAAGTGATAACAATAGTTCACAAGATAAAGTAGTATATGTAATAAGTTGGTCTCCATTTATGTAAGAGCCTTTAAATTTTTTATGCTGTTCTTATTATAAAATACAAGAAAACACATACACACACACACACACACACGCACACGCACACACACACATTACCTGGTTTAAAAGAAAAAATCTGGGCTAAAAAACGAATGTTTCAAATCACATAAAGACATTTAATTGTCTAATATATCCTGATTAGGTTTAACTATTACTGCTCTAAGAAGTTTTATGTTGATTGGAAATTATTAAAGGTATAATTACATTAACCTTTACTTAAACTGTATTTTATTTGTTATCCAAGGTTGGCGCTATGTCTTACCTCAACGTTGTAGGTTACATCATTTTTTTCTGTTCATTTCTTTTAAATAATTATTTATTTATCATTGGATAGAAACAGAGATAAATTGCGAAGGAGACAGATAGAGAAGGAGAGAGACAGAATGATACCTGCGCCCTGCTTCACCACTTGTGAAACTTTGCCCCTGCCGGTTGGGTCTGGAGGCTTGAACCTGGGTCCTTGTGCACTGTAGTGTGGGCACTTAATCAGGTGCACCACCACCTGGTCCCATTTTCTATTCATTTCTAACATCAAGTAAAGTTAGGGCTAGCGTTCTCACTTCTGTTTCTCTGAAAAGGCTTATTATGTTAAGACCTCAACAATCAGTCGTGGAACAAAATTTTGACTGTTTTTTAATGAAAATGCAGTGATGGCAGGAATAGAATCTATTATATGTATCCAACAGCATAAGATCTCACTCACCAAGGCATATCTAGTTAATATTTGTGCCAGAAGCTGTTATGTAGGTTGTTCCTCTGGTATAATATTATTTGTTGTTGACACAAGCTATCTGTACATAGACACAAAGCACCTTGTCCATCTTGACTGTAATTGACATCCTCTGACTAGAAATTTTCCTTACCAGATAGCAGAGGCAAATGTCATTACCTGACATACTCAACATATTTCTTACAATTCTAAATTCTACAACATTCTGTGCTGAGCAAAAGTACCTGTTCTCTATCTAAGCACTGGGAATAGAAAGCATCTACAGTAAGTCCTCTGTCAGCACTATTGATTAGTTCTTGGAAAAGGTGAATTTTAAAGGAATGAATGTATACTGCAGCCAATTTTACCATAAAATTATGTCTCTAAACAAGAGGTAAGTTCCCATTAGTACTAGTCAAACAAATATCACCGAACTTCTACACCAGGAACATAAACACTTCCAATACAAAACAATAATTTGTATTCATTCATTAACTAATTATTTTACTAACTAATTTCTGGGCAAAGGCCACTGTCTGGGAAATCCAGGCCATTATCTCCATGAGACTCTGAGAGGGTCGACCTCTAGCCCCCTCCTCACAAGAGGGGTGGTAGGCAGGTCCCCACTCAACCCCATGACCTTAAGATGGATGGAGTTTTCCAGACCAGGAGCCTTCTTGCACATACTTCCTCATTCCTGTTGAACTAGGCCATAAATTACCATATATGGCCAACCGAAACCCACTGCAAATATCCTGGTCTTGCTTAAATGCTCCCTTCCCGCCTGCCCTGAGGTGCTTGTGATTTAACCTTAGAGAGAAGCCTACCTATGCATGCTGAACTCATGACCAAACCTTATATGGTAATTTCCCGGTAATGAACAAACACCTGATAGGTCAAGATTTAACCCTGTATTGTGTTTGGCTTAATGATTATCTTAACCCTTTCCTAACTCTTGGATATATCTCCCTTCTTGTACCCCCAAATAAACGAGATGTCTCCCTGAAGTGGTGGTTTATTCCATGTGCACATGCCCTTGTCAACAGTGTCCCCAGGACCCCCGGGGGTGGCCCATCTCCTATCTGCCCTCCCCCATGGTCGCAGGTCAACATCCAGAGAACTGGCTCCCAAACCTGGTGCCTGAAGAGGGATCCTGCCATGACCCAGTCTGGTGGGAATCAGTTGAGTTATTCCTGTGAATAGGGGTAACATCCCTTCTAATTGAAGGGACCTGCATCTCCAAGATTCTTAAGATGCTGTGTGCTGTTCCATTATAGGAACGTCCCATCAAGTCAGAGAGACCACAGCTCCAGTGTCTTCAGACACTGCTTGAGACCAGAGGTCTAAAACTTTCAAAAAAGCAGGCCTAAGCCTTCTGGTACAGTCTTATCTGTTGCTCCCTGGATTAAGTCACCTCATATCTTTGACATAGAAGTCTGGTCTCGGGTGGCTTTCCTTGCCCGAGTGCCAAGATATATGATGGCTTCACAAGCAGTGAAGCAAGTCTGCAGGTGTCTGTCTTTCTCTCCTCCTCTCTGTCTTCCTCTCCTCTCTCCATTTCTCTCTGTCCTATCTAACAATGACATCAATAACAACAACAATAACTACACTAACAACAATTAAAAAACAAGGACAACAAAAGGGAAAATAAATAAATATTTTTCTAAATTAAAAAAAAACAGCTAAATGCAGATTTGGAAGACCTTAAAATCAAGTTGGCTACCCCAGACCCCCCTCCACCACCAAGACTTTATCTGCCCCTCCCTGCCTATGACTGTAGAGAGGGTCAAGAGCCCCCTTCCCCTGGTGCCGACTGTTAGTATGCTTCTAATTCTGCTTCTAAAAACCCCTTCTGTTTCATTGGTTTAATCCCCCCTGCATAACACTGTATTCTATTTACATAACCACTGTTAACTAAGCACCGCCCTGCCTGCAGGGCACTGGTTTAATCCCCACTGGTTCATGAAGTCTTTTTGCTCTCTCTCTCCAGTATCTGTTTCAGAGGGAGAAATAATGGGTTGTAAGAAAAGTCATAAGATATATATATATATATATATATATATATATATATATACATATATATATATATATATAGTTTTATTTTGTTTTTTATCTTTATTTATGTATTGTATATAGACAGCTAGAAATAGAGAAGGGGAATATAGAGAGGGAGAGAGACGCCTGCAGCACTGCTTCAACCACTCTCAAAGAGTTCCCCCTGCAGGTGGGGACTGGGGGTTTGAACCTGGGTCATTGAACATTATTATATGTGTGCTCAGCCAGGTGCACCATACCTGGCCCTTTTGTTTTATTTTTTTAATTTTTTGTTGTTGTTGTTGCCACCAAGGTTATCTCTGAGGCTTGGTGCCAGCACTGCAAATCTACTACTGCTGGCCATTTCCCTCCTCCACTCTTTCTATTTTACTGGATAGGACAGAAAGAAATTGAGAGAGCAGAGGAATATAGAGAGGGAGAGAGAAAGATAGATACCTGAAGATCTGTTTCACCATTTCTGAAGCATTCCCCTGCTGTGGGTGGGGAACAGTGAGTTGAACCTGGCTTCTTGTGCATGGTACAATATGCTCTTAACAAGGAGGGCTGCCACCTGGCCCCCTATTTTTCTGTGTAAAAATGCATTATGATTTTTGCAACAAACTATATTATACCAAGGACACATGGAATAAAGTACTAGTGCACACAGAAGTACTGGCTAAAAATGAATGCAATCAAGAATGGGTATTATATTAGAGGGGGAGATGGTGAATAAGAGTTCTACTTTCTGTTTGTCTTATTTTTTTTTTCTCTCATTTTCTTCTGCTTGTAAAGTTTCTGAGGTCAAAGATCAGCTAGACATTTAGCAAAAAGTATTCTTTTAGATGCATTATTATGCATTAGATGCATTTATTATGTAAAGCTAATAGATCAAAATTGCACAAAGGGAAGACTAAATTTAATGGTGTGTCACTGCCTAGATCCTAACACACTCTATCCAGAGACAGTAGCTACAGCTACTCACAAATTATCATGAGAGGATATGAGCTACCTTGCTCAGGGTCACACTAACTATTCCCAGTGTCGCTGACATCATATGGAAAACACAAATCTCAATATCCTTTGCTCAGCCCCGGACATTTCTATGACCTTTCAGGTTCAGATTTCCTGAGTCTACCCAAGGCCTCTGCAGCCAGTGCACCTCAGTGCAAGGGACCATTCTGCTCTACACTGCTGCCCTCACAGCTTTCTTAGATTTTCAGACCTTTCCCAAATGTTCCCATGCAAATATTCAGTTTTGAATCTGCTTCTGGGGAGGCCTAATTATTCCTGGTGGGAATGACATATCATTAAAGTGAGACCTGGGACTCTGAGGATCTTTTTGCTAAGGAGTGAATGACGTCATGTGAATGTCAGAGCAATAAAGAAAATTAGGCACATTTTCTCTGTCTGGAGGATGTTTTAGATTTCATACTTTATTCTTTTTTTAACTAAACTTTTTCTTTTCAGTTCCCTTATTAAGTACATCTGAGAGAAAAATGGATCCGTTTTTATTGTTGAAATGGGATAAGTCACCTTCTTACTGTCGCTTATGTGGAGACTCACTCTAAGGAGGCTACTTCTGCACCAAGGTTGTTGGCTAGAGAACATGTTTCATAATTGCTCTTGGCACAGTGTGATGATATGACTAACTGATGATCTGCTAACACCAGGAAAATTCATACCACAAGAGTTTGATCTCCAAAATATATCATCATGAACAATTCTGGCACAATATACCCAGTGAAAAAATAAAATAGTATATACACATTCTCTTTACAAGATGTCAAACAAAAATGACTGCTCTTATTATATGATTCAGATATATTACAATAATGATTAACTATAGTATGTTAATGCACTTATTTCAAGAGCATTTTAAGAATACAAATAACTAAAAACTCACATAAATATCTGAAGAAAGTTCTAACAAACTGCTGGATAGATAGTTTATTTTGAGTGACAGGATATAAATTTTAGATTATTTTCAGTTAATGTTTACTAGTTTTTTTAAATAGTTTCTCTCCCCCCCTCCACTCTCAATTTCTCTCCTATCCAACATCAACAATAACAATAAGGACAACAAAGGAGAAAAAATGGCCTCCAGGAGCAATGGATTCATAGTGCAGGCACCGAGCTCTAGCAATAACCTTGGAGGAAAAAAATGTATATCTGGGGCCAGGTAGTGGCATACCTAGTTAAGAGCTCACATTGTCCCCACCTGCAGGGGAGTCGTTTCACAGGCAGTGAAGCAGGTTTGCAGGTGTCTCTCTTCCCTTCCTCTCTCCATTTCTCTCTATCCTATCAAATGACATTAGTAACAACAACAATAATAACTACAACAATAAAACAACAAGGGCAACAAAAGGGAATAAATAAATATTAAAAAAAAGAAAGTGTTAAAAAAAAGAGCTCACATTGCAGTGTACAAGCCCCTGATCCCCAGCTGCAGGGGGGAAAGCTAGTAGGTGCTACAGCAGGGCTATAGGTCTCCCTCTCTACCACCCTTACCCTGTCAATTTCTCTCTGTCTCTATCCAATAATAAATAAATAAGAATATATTTTTTTAATGTGCATCTTTGAGGAGTCGGGCAGTGGGTTAAGCACACATGGTGCAAAGCCCAAGGACTGGTGTAAGGATCTGGGTTTGGGCCCCTGGCTGCCCACCTGCAGGGGAGTCGCTTCACAAGCAGTGAAGCAGATCTGCAGGTGTCTGTCTTTCTCTCCCCTTCTCTGTCTTCCCCCTCCTCTCTTGATTTCTCTCTGTCCTATCTAACAACTACGACATCAGTAACAACAGCAATAATAAATACAACAATAAAAAATACAAGGGCAACAATGTTGGGAAATTGTGCAGATGCGGTTGAACATTGGCAGGGCCCACAAACCACTATATTTCGATGCAAGTTTTATTTGCAGATCTCCACCACATTATCCTCTCATTGCAATAGTTGCTAAGGATGCTTCCACCTTCCCAGCATGCCTTTTGGGTCTCTCCACCCCCTTTCCTAGCCAATCCCATCCTGACTTGCCACTTCTGATTTTTGCACTAATACCCACTGCTGTTCTGGTTTCACTCTTTTTTCTTTTCCACATCCTGACCTGGAGAAGGGCTGGTGGGCATAGTGGGAGGCGGCCATTTTGCTAACTCCATGTGGACTAAGCTGCTGTGCCCGCACGCAGCTCTGGGCATTGGCGTGAATAAAGATTTGCATTCCTAATCTTCCAAGAGTTCCTGGTCTCTTCTCTCTCCCGTGATGCACACAAACACAAAAAAGGGGAAAATAAATAAATAAATAAATATAAAAAATATATACCGTTGTAAAGGTCTCTGGTTAGTTTAACCTCTGGCTAGTTTTAATTATCTTTCTTCAGGAGCTGAAACTATTACTCTAAAGTATAACCAGTCAGAGATAGCACCTCTTTTTCTCATTGTCTGTGAAAGGGCAAGAACTTAACTTTTACAGACCTCTACCAAGCTGTAAAGGTACCTGTTGCGGTGAAAACAGAATGGCTGTTTTTACTTTAGATGAAGGCAGTCAGCAAATACAGATGATCTATGACTTTCTCCCACTCTAGCTTTTGAAATTTCTCTTGGCCTTTGTTATTGAATTTGAACTTAATGTTTCTTATCTCCTTCTCCTATTATGACAGTATTAAGCTAAATCTTCTTTACTTGTTTAAATGTGTCTGGTGCACTTTTTTTTTTTGCTTTGAAAATAGCATCTACTATTAGAAAAAAAATAAATGCTGCAAATATTAGAACAAAAATTTAAATACTGCAATATTGATTATTATGTAAATTATACAACTTTTTTTTTCTAGTAGCTAGTGGCTTACTAACAAGTGTGAAGCATTTCATACCTGCAAGACTGATGACTGAGTATGGGTTAAAACTTGGAAGGTTACTTGTTACATGGAAAACCTAGGTTCTATTCACCAGTATACCACATGGGAATATCAGTACTCTTAAATATAGTTTAGTTTTGTAGTGTCTCTCCTTAATATATATATTAAATATATATTATATATTTAATATATAATTAAATTAATATATAATTAATACATAATATATAATATATATATATTATGTAGCAGAATGAAGCTTGGCTGAAATTAGAACCTCTATGAAAGAATTAAAATAGACCTTCACGAGAATGTGCATCTTGATTGCCATACTAGGATTGCTATAATAAAAAAAAAGTAAACAGAAGGTAAAAACACAAAGTAAAAGTGGGACTGGGTTTGGTGTGTTACACAAAAGCAAAGGTTTCCAGGGAGAGAGGAAAAGCAAGGGTTTGGAGGAGGCTTTGGGGTTCTGTTACATGACAAAGAAAGAAAGGATCTAGGCTTGCTCAGGGAGAGAGTATGTTGCAGGCACCGATCATGATCATTATGAGGTGAGAGATTACCTGTGTGTCAGCAATGGTGTTGTAAAACCTTTATAAAACTCCATTAAAATCTCTAAACACATAGTGTGATTACTGTGGTGACAGTTATTTACCTAATTCCATGTTTTTTTCTTAAGCATGCCAACAGTATCGTCAACAGTTGTGTGGGTATACAGTGATGGGCCTGGAGTGTTTCAAGGCACTCTAGAGTTGTCTTGTAAACATTTACATTGCCTCTACTGACATCATCCAAGTTGCTGACAGATGTCTCTGATTTTTTTCTTTATGACTCAATATTTCCAAAATCAACATCATAATTTAGCTACAACTTGTAGTACTCTTAGTATTCGTAGTGTGAATTTACCTGATAGTTTGAAGTGTTTAAGGTATATTCTGTTAGAGGGCATGCATGGTCCCCAAGCTGTAGGGAATTAGACATTCCCTAGGAGTATAATCGAATCAGAAGCCCTTCTCCAACATCCCACAGGTAGACAGAATATTAGGAGGTTCATATAGCCACGACTTTTATCCCAGGAAATGTTTCCTGGATAAATTTCCTTTGGGATTCAGATATTAATAAAACTAAATTGCTTTTCATATTAGATTTTAGTTAAGTTTGTCTCAGACTGTGGACCGGCAGCCAGGTACTTGATTTCTGAGTGTTTAGGCATTCTTTTACAAAGACTACACTTTATTCTTTTTAAATGTTTACTTAATGTTTTTATTTAATATTCTCTCAAGGTATAGTTACGTATCAAACCACAGACATGTGTCCTGCCCCCTGCTCCCCCGTATCTTCCCAAGGATAACCAGCACAGTTGTCACTGTCTTACAAGCGTTTTGGCTACTTTTCATTTCTTTATATTGCATCTGTGAGTGAAAACACCCATTAGTCCTTCAGAAAAATGCATGTTATTTGGTAACAGATTATAAACTCTAGCAATGAGAAGAATAAAACTCTGAAGGATAAAACTCTTTGACTTTCCCTCTTTCCCTCCTCCCTCACATTTTGTTTTAAATGTATAGACAAGAGATGGGAGGTAACATAGTTATTATGCAGAAATCCTTCATGTCTAAGACTCCCGGATCTCAGATTAGTCCTAAATGTTCCCTTGATAAGGAAGATTAAGGGGGCCAGGTGGTAGCACAGCTGGTTAAGTTGAAGGACCATCATAAAGATCCCGGTTCAAGGCCCCAGCTCTCTACCTGCAAGGGGAGTTGCTTCACAAGTGGTGAAGCCGGTCTGCAGGTGTCTATGTTATTCTCCCCCTCTTTGTCTTCCCCTCATCTCTCCATTTCTCCGTCCTATCCTACAACAACAACAGCAATAACAACAATGATAAACAAGAAGGGCAAAAAAAAAGGGAAAAAATAGCCTCCAGGAGCAGTGGGTTTATAGTGCAGGCAAAAAAAAGATAAGAAAAATTAAAAAGTGAAAGATAATAAACAGGAAAATAAAATTAAAAGATAAAAACTGGAAATAAACTTGAGTCCTCTTGCATATAGTGTATCAATGAACTCTCACTGGCCAAATTATTTATTTATTTATTTATTTTAGGAATCTCCCATTTTTATTTTCTCTTCATTGTCCTTGTACAGGTAAGAGTTCCACAAACAGCTGCTCCATTTTTAGAAACATATTTGCTTCACACAAATTTTTAGTACATTTATAACCTAAAAATGGCCTCCAGTTAAAAATAATTCAGGGTTTATAATTCATTTTAGAAATGCTGATATTACATTGTAACATTGATATGGTTTTCCATAAATAGTATTTATTAATGATTCAATATTGATCCACAAAATCCTGCAATAATAGGGGCGTAATGCCACACCATCCTCATGGCCAGAGTTCTGTGTCCCCATCTCTATCATTGGAAACTGTAGTAGTTCTCCCAAGGCCACAAACATGGTTTGACTATTATTTTTGTAACTATCTGTCTATATTTATATATAGTTGCCTATTTCTTCTGTGGTCCTGCCTTATCTTCCTTTGTAAGTCACATCTACACCCATCACTACTTCTGAATGTTGTTCCTTTTTAACTCTTCTTTCTCTAGGTCCCGATGGAATTGGAGTTCAGAGCCCTCTGGTTATCTCCTCCCTAATATTTCTCCCTGTCTGGGAGTATGGACCAAAATTCTTTATGGGGTGCAGAAGGTGGGAGTTCTGGCTTTTTAATTGCTTCTTCACTGGATGTGGATGTTGGCAAGTCAATCCATATCCCCAGCCTGTGTCTATCTTTCCCTAGTTGGGTAGGGCTCACTTTCTTCTCCCTCTCCCTCGCCCTCACCCTCGCCCTCGCCCTCGCCCTCGCCCTCTCCCTCTCCCTCTCCCTCTCCCTCTCCCTCTCCCTCTCCCTCTCCCTCTCCCTCTCCCTCTCCCTCTCCCTCTCCCTCTTCCTCTCCTCCTTCTTCTCCTCCCTCTCCTCCTCCTTCTTCTTTTACTCCTCCTCCTCCTCCTTCTTCTCCTCCTCCTTCTCCTTTTCCTTCTCCTCCTTCTTCTCCCTCTTCCTCTTCTCTTCCACCTCCTACTCTATCCCCTCTTCCTCCTCCTTCTAACTTTAAGTGAGGAGGAAAGAGAGAGGAGAAACTACAATGTCCTTTCAATTTTACAGATTAGAAAATCAAGAATTAAAAAGTAGACCTTTTTCACATGATAGAGATACACATTTTTTTTCTAAAATACCTTTATTGGGAGATGAATAGTTTACAGGTGACAGTGAAATACAACAGTTTGTACATGTGTAACATTTCTACAAAGCATTCTCACCCCCACTAGGTCCTCCACTGCCATCATGTTCCAGGACCTGAAGCCTCTATCTCTGACCTGTGTCTTTTACTTTGGTGCAATACAGTGCACATTTTGAACTGGTATTTGACTGATGAATAACTAACTACTCCTTTTTCTTCTCCTTCTCCTTCTTTCCCCTTCCCCTTCCCCTTCCCCTTCCCCTCCTCCTCCTCCTCCTCCTTCTTCTTCTATCTCTCTCTCTCTCTCTCTCTCTCTCTCTCTTTTCTTTTGTGTTCAGAACACTGTTCAGCTATAGTCTATTATGGTGTCAGAGACTAAACATGGGACCTCTGATGCTTCTCAAGCTTGAATGTCAATTACACAAAGCAGGTTGCTATCTCCCAGACACTGAGTAAATGTCCTTAACTACTCTGCTTCCTGCTCACTCCATTCTGGGAGAGAGATGCCAGAAATCAGTTGATTTATTTCATAATCCTACCTATTGTGGTCACTATCTGAGACTAGTACCCAAAGATCTAAGAATATATATGGTGCCATTTCTAACAGTAATGTTGGAGAGTGGTATTAGTAGAACAGACACAGGAAATCATGATGGTTCACCTGCAAAAACCTATTTGGAAGGTGATATAATATTTAAATGGATCACTGCAGAGCCAAAGTTTACTAGTGGTAATAAGCAGGGCATTTTGCCAAATCCCTGATGATAAATTCTCTTGATGGAAATGCTTACAAATTGCTATTACGACAGATTCATAGAAATGGTGCCTATGTTACCTCCAGGTGGTACCCTCTATCTACAAAAAAATGTTCTCAATCTGCCACCCTCCTTTTCCCAGTTAATTGATAATAACTCAATGCTAGGTGTACACATACAATATTGTCTAATTTTAACCTTTGGCCTTCTTTTCTGATTTACTTCAGCTCTAGAAAGACTTTCTGGTTCTTTTTCATCAATGAAGATTTGATTTACAGGAGAAAAAGGAAATTGGGTAGTTTTGAACTGCATATATCTCTACTAGAATGCAGGGATTTCAAAACAATCATTAACAAAATATCCTTGATGATAAAAGGTTAAAATATCATCCACTTTCTAAATCTAAGCACAAAGCTATTTTATAAGTGACATATAAAAATAGAAAGATGTAGACCTGAGACTTTTGCACTAAAACCAATGTTTTCTGTATTCTTATAGGTGACACAGTAGATAGGATATGTGAATTTGAATGTATGATGTTCTGAGTTCAGTCTACCACTGCATAAGTCAAGGGTGCTCTGTTATCTTAAATGCATGTATTTTTTACTTTTTAAATTTTTTAATTGTTACCAGGATTATCAGTGAAACAGCACTAAGAATCCACAGCTCCCAGGAATATAGTTTTCCTTTATTTCTATTTTATTTGATAGCACAAAGAGAAATTGAGAGTGGGTGGGGAAATAGAGAAGAAGAGAGAAAACTATTCTTAAGGTGTTTATTTATTTATTTATGTATTTATTTTAACATGAGAAATAGACTAGGGCACTGCAGTACTTGTAATACTAGGGATTGTACCTGGAACCTCTGAGCCTCATGTATAGAAGTCCATTGCATAACCATAAAGCTATCTCCCCAGCTCTTATAGAGTATATCTGCCAATAGATCAAGTCATATCTCTTTATGAATAATACCAGTTCTTCTTCTAGCGTTTTCCCTTCTTCTGTAGCCAGTCAATGGCTTTGAAAGTGACTGGGATGCATGTGGATTCAGTCGGCTAGGAAGGATCGTCAGTTCCCCAATGAATGGGTACTCACGGGATGCACCACGAGAAGGTCGATCCAATGTCACCCAATAATACCAGTGATGTTGACAAACTCAAGAAAAGCCTTGTTTAAAAAGTGGGCCTTTTTACCATCATTCTAGTCCCATTTTTTTAGTGTTTTGAGCATGAATTGGGTGTTGGATTTTGTCAAAGATTTTCTCTGCATCTATTGAAAGAATCATGTGATTTTTGGTTTTGCTTTTATTGATGTGGTGAATGACACTGATTGACTTATGGATGTTGAACCAGCCTTGCAATCCTGGGATGAATCCCACTTGGTTGTGATGAACAATCTTTTTGATATGCTGCTGTATTCGGTTGGCCAAGATCTTGTTTAATATTTTGGCATCTATGTTCATCAGAGATATTGGTCTGTAGTTTTCCTTTTTTGTTCTGTCCCTATCAGCTTTTGGTACCAGGGTGATGTTGGCTTCATAGAAGGTGGAAGGGAGTATTCCTGTTTCTTCAATCTTATGGAAAAGCTTAAGAAGTATGGGTACTAATTGTTTCCTGAAAGTTTTGTAGAATTCATTTGTGAAGCCATCTGGTCCAGGACTTTTGTTGTTAGGGAGGTTCTTAATAAAGGTTTCAATTTCTTTGTCTGTGATTGGTGCATTTAGATTTTGTAGTTCTTCTTGGTTCAGTTTTGGAAGGGCATATGCTTCTAGGAATTTTTCCATTTCTTCCAGATTCTCTAGCTTGGTGGCATGTAGTTCTTCATAGAAGTTTCGTATGATTCTCTAGATTTCTGTGGTGTCAGTTGTGATATCTCCTCCATCGTTTAAAATTCTATTAATTTGAGTCTTCTCTCTTTTTTGTTTGGTGAGTCTGGCTAGGGATTTGTCAATTTTGTTTAATCTTTCAAAGAACCAACATTTGGCTTCATTGATCTTTTGTATGGTTCTCTTATTTTTGATGTTGTTTATTTCTGCTCTAATTATAGTGATTTCTGTCCTTCTGGTTGCTTTCACTTTTTTTTTTTAGTTGCTGTGGTTTGTATTTTTCTGTCCTGTCTCTCTTCAGTTGTGTTGTATGAGTACAGGCCACACTAGAGTCTTTTCTCAGATGAAGTCACAAACTTCAGAAAGTATAATAGCAGCCCAAGCAAATATCAGTACAGTTCAACCAAAACCAGATAGTCAAGCAACTAAAAAAACAAAAATAAAAAAAATACAAAGGGCAAGAAAAAGGAAAAGGAAAAAAAAATAAAGAAAAGAAACAAGAAAAGGTAAGAATAGACAAGTACAAAAATAAGCTGTCAACTATAAATTCTAGAGTTAGTGGGAAGAGAGAAAGAAGAGAGATATATAGGGGGGGAAGAGAGAGAGAAGAAAGAAGAAAAAAACTACCCACAGTCAGACTTCTTCTACAAGATAAGTCATGAATGAGTGCCAGTGAATAAAGAAAGACAAATAAATAAGCAGTGAAAGGAAAGATATTTTTCAGATCAGCTTTAAGGAAAGAAAGAGTAAAGGTGTGGGGGGGAGGGGGGCAAGTCCCTCCCAGAATGTGTAGCACACCCAATCGCATGTCAATGGAAGAAGCAGCAATTCCTACTTTTGCTCAAGTTGGAGAGGGGGGAAAAGAGACAAGCACAAGTAATAATGATAATAGAATAAAATTAAATAAAAATCCCAAACAGTCAGTCTGCAGATTGAACCAGTACAGATTGGCACAGCTTTGTCTCTTTCCTAAACCAAGCTAAAAATAAGCAATTATAAGACTTGACTATCAGGCAACTCAAGTGTTAGCAGCAAAGCACGGGTACTTTACCCCAGGCAAGACCTAGGCCCTGATTTGTCAGGTATTCTGTCACTCAGATAGAGTTCCTGCTACCTTCAATGTCCTTTGAAAGACACTCCTGAATGATATACCAAGAAAGACCTTGATTGGTCAGGTATTCTGTCACTCAGAATTCCCTCTCAGTTCAATGTTCTTTGAATGACAACATTTGAAAGACACCCAGTTGATCTAGGAATCTTGTTAAAGAAATTCCCTACACAGCAGTCCCACCAGGAGTAGCTGGTGTGGAGGTTGGGAAGTAGCAAAACAGTAGACTCCCAGCCAATCTCCCTGATTTTTTTTTCCCTTTTGGCCTCTGTTTGACAGCCCAAATATGAATTATAGGACTCTTCTTTAGTTCTTGTTGTTAGAGAGTGGAAATCAAACCACCATCCACTGCAAGGAAGCAAAAGATGTTTATTCACGAATTCGAATCCGGGCTAAGTGGTGACTGACAGCAGTCCACAAGCTCGACCCTGAACAAGGCTCAAACCACACAGTTTATAGGAATTCAGAATACACTCAGGGAGGGGGGTGTACAATCTTATCACTCTACAACCAATAAAATTCCATAAAAAGCATGGACTCCAATCATTTCAAACATAGCAAAGCGCAGGGTCTACTCAAAGCAAAGCGCGGGCTTATTTCAAACATCACACCAGAAATCAAATCAGTAGGACCTAGCCAGAGTGGGGTCACCACATCCTCCCGCCATCTGCTGTAACCATCCGGCCTTCTGCTGCAACCATCCGGTAAACAGCATTCCTCAAACCCTGTGCAAAGGCCCTGATAAGGCTTGCCCCTATGCAGGGTCCTTCAAGCAACCTACAAAAAAACTGGTGGCCTTTACTGATTAGGTCCTGTTTTTCAAGGGGAAAGGGCAAGGAATTTTCCATCTCACACTGCAAGCAGAAAAGCAACTATACTTAAAACAATTCTAAAGCTACTGCTTCTAACACTTGTCTGCCCACCCAGTGCACCCCTATCCCACTAGTGACTCAGAATTCCTACCCTCACCCAAACTTCCCAGTTTTGACAGAACCTCCTTGCACAACTCAGACCATGTGTTGTTTCCAGGTCTTCATCATGACTCCAACCCCTCCTTTTTACCATCCTTATTTCACTGTTTACTTGTTGGATGGAGGTGGATATTACAAAACTATTAATGACAGATTCTCAATCACAGTGTAGTTCCTTAACAAATAAAAATTTGAAAGGAGGATATATTATTCCAGCAGCAGCATTTCACTGTTACAGAAAAAGAAAAAATGACACTAGGAATTCAATTTTTGTGATAGAGAACATAATAAAGAACACCAATCAGTTTGATTTATTTATGAAACAGAAAGTTATTTACTTCATTGTTCCAGCCTTATGTTAACTATAATTTATTACAAAAAGTCTTTGCTCTTATAATATAATCTGATTAGTAAGGCATGCAGACAACAAAAAACAATTTCTCCCAACATATAATCTTAATCAAGGTGAAAATCAGAATTACACAAGGAACTTTATTAAAATTTTCAAAGTTTGTAAAGATCTAGTCTGGGACATGGGTAGTACAGATACCTAAGTTGCTTCTCCAATGATCTTTGGAAGACAGGCTTGATTACTTTGGATGTTTTATTTAAAGATGCTTCAGGAAGCATGAATCCAAAGCCTCATCAGCCTGTTCTTACCCATATTTAAGTAGTGAGGCTTCCTACCTACATGCATCCCTTAACAGAGGTTAAGATGCATCAGTAAATAGTGCATTCTATTCTCTTCCTTCCCATGGTTAACTGAATAAATAGTAGGAGCTGACAGAGATTCCTCAGAGCTTATGGAGTCTTGGATGCAGGGGTGATGTACAAGAAACTGTATATACTTATAGAAGTAAGAGTTGGTCAACTTGTATAGACCACAGTTTTTAAATAGTTAAAAGCACTGAGCGTTGATTCTTGGAATTCATTTTTGTGGCTTTACATATGAATCTAATTTATTTTGTCAACGGTTATAGTGATTTGTTGTGCTAAGCAGTATAGTACTGGGAAAGGTTATTAAAATAACAAATTCTAGGAAAGCACTAGGATCCAGACTCAGGTATAATTGCTGCCTTTTTATTCAAAATTTGTGAGTGCTAAGTTCGGAAAAATGTAAGTTTACTAAACCATCTAACCGAAACAACCATGACTAGAGAACAAAAGAAACAAACATGACTAAAGAAAATAAATTTTGCTTCTCACTATTGCCATACCTTTGTATGAAGTGACAGGAGGAACAAAGTGGTTACAAATTCAAATGTCAATTATTACAGAATAATGATTTCAGAAAGAAAAGAAAAAAGCTTTCCCTGGCACCTCAACCCCCAATTTTGTATATAGAAATTTAAGAACAGAATTCTGAATGATCTAGAATGTATAATATACCGAATTAGTGGTTCTACTCACCCTGGTCAACTGGCATTTTGCTATGATCAGAAACTCCAAGAAAATTACTTGAAATGTGATAAGGAGAAGCAACTATAAAGTTAGGATGTGTGTGTGTGTGTGTGTGTGTGTGTGTGTGTGTGTGTTTTCAGAGACTGAGTATTAGAGCTGTTTTTTAACAGAAAGAAAACTAGATTGTATAACCACTGTATGTAATCTGAATCACAATTTTTCACAGGATATCCCTGTGCAGTAGACTTAGATCTAAAATTTGGGACACTTCAGCAAAACCCCTTTTCTCTGTGATAACATATTAGAAAGTCCACAAAATTCAAAGGAAAATATTGGATTAAATTTATTTTTCAAAAAAAAATCTATGGACAATAGAATCAAATATAGAAACCCAATACTTTACTTTGTTGTGTCACGAGACTATCCAAGTAGATTGCTCTTATTAGAGCTCTCCATTTGTCATTGACACAGACCCAGATGATGTTAGCGCTGATGTTCTTTCTTGCTTTCAATATGAAAGATATGATATGATTACCATGATTCAATTCTATCACCACAGCCCATTGCCAACATGACAAGTTCTCTTAATATGAATTTCTTCATCCCTTTATTTTTTCTTCTTCCTTCTCTTCTTCCTACTCCATCTTTGAAATTGTCCCTCTTAAGTAATCTTGCCAAACTGGCTCACATAATAATGGCCTTTTTGTTTAATACCAGGTCACCCCATCATCTGGGGTTCAGGTTAGGGAATCCTTGCATTCCCATACAGATATTATGGACCTAGACCTCTAATAGACCCCTCTCTCCACTGTCACTTGTCGTTTCCATTAGGAATATTATCATAATCCCTCTAGTGGGCCTCTCCAGGAATTTATCCTCCATATAAATTAGCAATGGTAGGGATTGAACCAGCCTCCTAAGAGAGGCTGCCTGGCCACTCAAGGAAGAGTAATCTAGGAATGAGTGTAGCCTAGAATATTCCCAACTGTGACTGTGAACTGTGAGCCCATGAACAGGGACTCAGAAGTTACATAAATACATATGGGCCTTGGGTCAGGTGAATGGGGTAAAAAGTTTATTTTATTCACAGATTTACTTTAAGACTGGCCACTATTCTCTGCTCTAATCCAACTTTCTAGCCCTTTCTACTCTCAACTCTGACACCATCCTCTCAGACAATATTTTTGTGCAACTCCATGTTAGCTATCAAATTCAAGCAAAAACTATGAAAGTTATAGCCCCCTAGGAACATACCTAAAATAGACTTAAGAGCTTCTATCTACCCTGTAATCCTTATTTTTAATCAGCTTTATTCCTACTTTTTGTTTCTTGTTCATTTGTCCTTCTTGATGATTTTGTCCTTCTTTGTATCTTGCTGCCTTTCAGCTGCCAAATTGCAAATGCTTTCCTGATATCATCCTGACTTCCCTAGGCAGATGACCTCACCAATATGTCCTGGAACCTCACCTCACCAGAGCCCTACTCCACTAGGGAAAGATAGAAACAGACTGGGGGTGTGTATTAACCTGCCAATGTTCATGTCCAGTGGAGAATAGATTACAGAAGCCCACCTTCGGCACCCCATAAAGAATTTTGGTCCATACTGCCACTGGAGGAGAACTGATAGGGAGAAGATGACCAGAGGGCTCTGAACTACTATGCCATCAGGACCCAGAGGGAGAAAAGGAAAGTAGGAAGGATGTTCAGGAGTAGTAATAGTTGTAGGTGTGATTTGAAGGGAAGAGAAGATGGGGCCATGGAAATAAGATGGGCAAATATATACAAATATAGGCAGATAGTTGCAGAAATTATAGCTAACCCATATCTACAACCTTGGAAGAATTGTAGCTTCCAATGGAGGGAATGGGGACACAGAACTCTGGTGGTCTTAATGGTGCAGAAATATACTTCTGTTACCTTATAATTTTGTAAATCAATATTGAATCATTAATAAAATTAAAGTAAATTACAAAAATCAAAAAGAAATGTGGTTTGCATGGATTATCTGGTGAATTTCAGGTGATCAATATGAAAATGTAATGAAAATCAGAAGAGGTTGCAACCAGACCAAGAGTTTTTCTCTTAAAAAACTGTATCTAGGGCAGGGGAGACAGCATAATTGTTATGCAAACAGACTCTCATGCCTGAGGTTCTGAGGTCAAAACTGCCATTAAAAACTTTAATTCTAACAAAGCCAGGATATTATTTTTGTGGATATTTGTATGTGGGTTTTACTGAATGGAGAAAGCCAACAGCTACATTAATAATGCTAATCGCACATAAATGAAATGAACTTCATTGTTACTTGTACCCTGTATCAAAACCACAGTAATCTATCCTGAAAAGCATCCTTTTAAAAGTAATCAACGTTTACTAAAATTAATCTAAATATAAATCTGGGGGTTTATGAAATTAGAAAAACTTTTACAATTTAATAATTTAAATTCAGTACAAGCTGTGTCATTCAATATTGGTTTTTGTTTCTATTAACAGATCTTTGGTTGTATGAACTTCTATACTAAGTGCTTGATAAAAATTAATGTTCTTGTTCTATCCAATGGCATTTATGTTGGTTATGAGATTAGAAATTAAAATTTTCAAGAAAATAAGAATATAGAGGGAACAAAGTAATCTTGTTCAGATGACAAGGAGAACACAAGGACACATGTCCTTTTAAGTATAATGTCCGATCAAAATGACTTGCACTGTCATTACATTTTTTTTTCACCATAAAATACACTAGAATCTCTGAAATCAGGTGTATTTACCATTTGATACCCAAAGAAATTTGCTTGCTTAGCTTTTTATTTATTTTTCTCATGAATAACTTATAATTGGCAGGATTATATTAGGATAGTAAGAAACTAACTCTCATTGGATGAAAGGAATTGAGCAAGTACAATTATTTTATGACAAAACTGATTGTCCACTTTTATTTTCTGGTTTTCTTTCTTTCTTTCTTTCTTTATTTTAAAATTTTTATTACCTTTATTTTATTTATTGGATAGAGGCAGTGAGAACTCGAGAGGGAAGGGATGATAGAGAGGGAGAGACAGAGAGACATGTGCAATACTGCTTCACCACTTGCAAAGCTTTCCCCCTGCAGGTGAGGACTGGGGCCTCAAGCCTGGGTCCTTGTGCACTGTAACATGTGCATTCAACCAGTTGTGCCACCACCCGGCCCCCTGGTCTTATATCTTATGAGTTGCTTGCTCTGTGGCCAATATCTTTAACTCTTTGTGTTTTAATATTTTCATCTGTAAATTAGCAATATTATAGTTAATTATGTCATGAAATTGTGAAACTAAATTATGAACTGTATTCATGATTAGAGCAGTTCTTGACATGCAGTGAATATTATATATGTGTGTTATAGATGTTATTTGCATTGTTACTATTACTATTTTCATGATCACTAGGTTGCTGCTAAAATTCTTAATAATAAAACTTTCAAACTTCAAACAAACTGTCTATATAGTAATGGATAAACTGCTTATATAGTAGTGTATGTATATAGAATGTATTCTTTGAACTAGAATGGGAGTATCTGGATTATTTAACTCACTTTTGTAAAGGATGTATTAATCAGAATGGATTGGTTATGCATTGCACACTGAGACACAATTTTAAACTCAAAGGTCTAAAATTCAAAAGTAAGGGAGAATTTAGTGAAATTAACTAACTTAAAGTGTTCTTCTACCATTTTTAACAAGAACCTGGGGATTGCTACACATTGAGTTTTTCAGAGTTCTACAAAATAATGCTGATTACACATCAACGTGTACAATACTGGTGGAGCTGATGTCACGGCTACGGTCAAAGTCTGAGCAAGCCAGGACTGAAATGAATCTATTCATCCTTTTTGTGTAATGGCGGAGGTAACATCACGTCTGTTGCCAGACAAAGTCCAAACAGACTGGAATCTACTGCAGAGTGGGAAGTTATAGACTAAACTGAAGCTATTTGTTTTTAATTACACTGATAACTTATTTTTAATTACATTGATAATATTGGCTATATTGCAAATACACAAATATTACCTGGGGATGATAAAAAGAGATCCCCAGGGGAAGTACATAATGACAACAATTACAGCAGTGAGTGTGACAAGAATAAAAATGGCCTAGTAGTGGAAGCTGCTGTACCCATTGGGAGGCTTTCAGAAAAAGAGCTACTTATCAGCACTACAGCTTCTCAGTTAGCTGGACTCAGACCAAAAGCCAGCATTAAGGGTGGTTTGTAGTATGAGTGACAGACTGTGGTCTCCATCTAAATATAAAGAGGCCCTATTGCTTGCCCTCACCCACAAACCCCACAGACATCTATGATGAGTATTAGGTTGTGCAGTTAAATAGCTAATGTTAGCATATATGAGTAGAAATAAGGAAACTTTCATTAGCTAAAAGTCAGTGAACTTTCATATATGCAAAAGTTAACCAGAAGAGAGCCCCCATGCTGTGTGCTTACTTTACAGCAGAAGATTTCTTTAGGTGGACAGCTTACTATATTACAAAAAAACTTGGTTTAATCAGTCCCACCCAAGAATGGGTTAAGAAGAAAAGCTATTAGATTTAGCTCCAGGGAGAAATGTTTATTCATACGGAAGGTCAGAACAGGGAGATGGTCAAAACACAGATGGTCATTTCAAGGGAAAATTTAGACTACTCCAGACCAAGGAAATTTTCAAGTGTAGATTTAGGCCTACCCCAGACCCAAGAAACTTTCAAGGTGAGATCAGGATGCCCCAGACCTAGGGAACTTTTTAAATAATACATACCTATAATAATAATAATGTTGTTTAAGGTTATTCCTGTTGTTAATGAAAACAATTAAATGTGATGATTCATCAGTATCCTAGATGTTAATGAAAATAATCTGACATAATGTCAACTATATCCGGACAAAAAGTGTTTAAATAAACCTCTACAGACAGAGGGCAGAGACGCCTCTCTCCTGCACTTGCAGCAGCTGATGTGTCTCTCACTTCTTCTTCATTTTGCCAACTCCCCCTTTCCTTCAGGGATACTGAATTACTTTCGCCTGGGCCAGCTCTCGCCAACATACTGTATGTTTCTTTTCTTCCTCCATACAGGAAAGCGTTTCAATGATTTTGTACCTAGAAATATACTGAATTCATAGACCGTAGGACTTGATTACTTCATTGAAACTTGATTGGATTACTGCTGGGTCACACTGGGATTTTTTTCTTTTTCTACTCTTTTTTATTTCATCTTGATACAAAGAATTAAAATCATAAAACTACTAAGAAAATCATATTAATCTAGCCATAAGATGTCATGGTGCAACATACAACTTTTTTTATTATCAGGTCATTAAAACCATTTTAACGTTCTGTTAGACCATTTTATCTTAAATATTTGTGTCATTTTAAAGAAATGTCTATACATTAGATGGGATTCTTTGTTTCTTCGTTTCTTATTTTTTATTGTTGCTCTTAGTCCAGTTCTAAAAAAATACTTTTATAAAATTTGGTTTGGTGGTATATATTTGATGACTAGTTGCCATGATTTTAGTAAATAATAATAATATGCTTTTAAATGTGAAGAGGTTATAATTTATATTTGTATAAGTTTTATAAAATATAATATAGTTTTCTGGGTTCCTACATAATTCACATTTCTCATTACAATTAGATGTTCTAGATAATAATTTATAGAAATATTGTATGGTCGGGAGTCGGGCTGTAGTGCAGCGGGTTAAGCGCAGGTGGCGCAAAGCACAAGGACCGGCATAAGGATCCCGGTTCGAACCCCGGCTCCCCACCTGCAGGGGAGTCGCTTCACAGGCGGTGAAGCAGGTCTGCAGGTGTCTATCTTTCTCTCCCCCTCTCTGTCTTCCCCTCCTCTCTCCATTTCTCTCTGTCCTGTCCAACAACGAGGACAACAACAATAATAACTACAATAATAAAACAACAAGGGTAACAAAAGGGAATAAATAAATAAAATAAATATTTAAAAAAAAAAAAAAAAAGAAATATTGTATGGTCTAAATGTAGCATAAATAAAAGGGACACATTCATCATGTATAATTAAACATAAGAGAATTTTGTTCCATACTCCCAGAGGGATAAGAATAAGAGCCAGGGAGGTTGGATAACATACTTTACCATCTACCCCACAAAGATGGGTCCTGAAATTAATGCAACCTGTAATGTTCCTAGTTGTCACCACAGAGATGAGCTCAGACCTACAGGGATACAGAGGTTACAAGGTTCCTCTGCTGAATATGGGCCCCAGATCAAAGCCATGTGGTTTATATTTAACAATATTTATACATTTTCCCCATATTTGGGAGCTATTCTCTTCCCTGATGCAGCTCTCTCATCCTTTTTCCAACTATGACACCATCTCCTCAAACAATAACTTGGGTCCACCTGCAGATCATTTGTCAGGCTCAGGCAAAAACTAGTAAAGTCATGGGCACCTTGGAATAGATCTAAAATAGACCTACTAGCTTTTCCAAAACAGAGACTCCAAAGCTTCATCTGCAATACTCTTGCATTTAGGCTTATGATTAGTCAACAATTTGTTCTGCTTTATATCTTAACTATTTTTCAGCCACCAAATTTCAGACGCTACCATGATGCCAACTGGACTTCCCTGGATAGACTACCCCACCAATGTGTCCTGGAGGCCCGCTTCCCCAGATCCCTGACCCACTAGGGAAAGAGAGAGGCAAACTGGGAGTGTGGATTGACCTGTTAATGGCCATGTTTAGTGGGAAGCAATTACAGAAACCAGAGCTTCTACCTTCTGCATCCCATAATGACCCTGGGTCAATGCTCCCAAAAGGATAGTGAATAGGTAACCTATCCAGGGAAGGTATGAGATATGGAATTCTAGTGGTGGGAATTGTGTGGAATTGTACCCCTGTTATCCTATGATCTTGTCAATATTTCCATTTTATAAATAAAAATTATGGGAGTTGGGCAGTAGCGCAGCGGGTTAAGCTCAAGTGGTGTGAAGCGCAAGGACTGGCAGAAGATTCCCAGTTCAAGCCCAGTCTCCCCACCTACAGGGGAGTCACTTCACAGGTGGTGAAGCAGGTCTGCAGGTATCTATCTTTCTCTCCTCCTCTGTGTCTTCCCCTCCTCTCTCCATTTCTCTCTGTCCTATCCAACAACAACAACATCAATAATAACTACAACAACAAAACAACCAGGGCAACAAAAGGGAAAATAAACAAACAAATAAATAAATAAATATGATATAAATTGAAAAAAAAAAAGAATAAGAGAAGCTCCCAATAGAGGGCAAGGGACACGGGAGTCTGGTGGTGGGAACTTTGTGAAGTTGAACCCCTGTTATCTTAAAATCTTGTTATTCATTATTGAGTCACTAATAAGAATATATAATAAAGTAGAGAGAATCAAACCATATTTAGGGAATATTCTAAAAGGCTGCTCAACTTACTCTAGTCATATCAGACACTAGATCCCAAGGAGATATGATGATGTTATCAATGGAGGAATCTTCTAATTGAAATATTTTCTCAATTTGATATTTTTGAGAATAATTAAATTAATTTATTAATATCATAGTGATAATGTTATTAAAGAGAGGTCCTATTGAAATATGGGAAGTGGCACAGTGGATAAATGCTGGACCCTCAAGCATGACATTTAAGGTTTGATCCGAGGCAATGCATGTGTGGAGTATAAAGCTTTGGTTATATCTCAATAAATAAGTGAGTCATTTAAAAAATGTTCCCTATTTTCCATTTAACCATAAAAGTTAATGTAGGAAATTTTGGCATTTATATTGTTTTCTTTTTCACTAAGAATTTCATTACAACCCTCAATACCTAAAAGAAATATAATGGTTCTTATATCGCCTGGAATAAGTTTCTTTTTATCCATTTCATACTGTTGAATTCAATATTATCTTAGGTATCCTCTGCTTCCTTTTCTTTCTTTTTGTTTTTTCTCTAAATTCTAGTTAAAGACAATGCAACAACATGTTACAAAAAACAAAGACCCAGTATCCAACCCTTAGTACCCATCTGCAGGGGGAAAAGCTTTGCAAGTGGTGAAACAGTGTTGCAGGTATCTGTCTGTTAATCTCCCTATCACCCCCTTTCTTCTCAATTTCTGGCTATCTCTATCCAGTAAATAAATAAAGGGAGCCTAACAGTAGCGCAGCATGAGCAAGGACATGCTTAAGGATCCTGGTTCGAGCCCCTGGCTCCCCGGCAAATGCTGGTTGAAAGTATATTAGATTTATTTCTGAGAAAGGTTGCTTCAGTAACTATAGCAGTGTGTGTGACAATGCAGGTGCGTCATAGAGAACAATTACAATGAGCTTTTTAAGCAGAAATGGAAACAATTTCTGTATATCTTACACAACTGCCTAAGTCAGTATGTCTTAGAGAAGATGAGTTAGTTGAATAGGAAAGGTTTGAAATTTCTTTTTACAGCTTTCTTTATCTTATTTTTTAATATCATTTTCTTTATTTTAATCTTTTACTATTATTTTCTGAAAACCGTTCTATGAAGACCTTGTAAGTTTCAGTGCTTCTCTTAATTAGGGCTTACAGTTTAAATGGCGACCCCACAATGAGAAAAAAGATAATTGGGGCCAGGTGGTGGTGCACCTGGTTGAGCACACAACTGACAATATGAAAGGACCCAGGTTTGAGACCCCGGTCCCCACCTGCAGGGGTAAAGCTTTACGAGTGGTGAAGCAATATTGCAGGTGTCTCTGTCTCTCTTCCTCTCTACCACCCCCTTCCCTCTTAATTTCTGGCTGTCTCTATCCAATAAATAAATAAACAAATAAATTAATTAAATTAAAACTTAAAAGAAAAACAGAAAAAGATAAAAGATAATACACCCTGTCTCTAGTACCAAATCCTAGAACGATCTGAAAAAAAAAATCAAAAAAGACAGTTTGGAAGAATTGATTTTATGGTCAGATCTTAGTGACAATTTCCAGGCATTGATTTTTGGTTCAGCTAGAAAGCACAAGTAGCAGAAATGAGAAAGGGAATATAAATACCAGGAGAATAAATAGTTAAGCAACATGTATCTGTTGTGAAAAACAGGTTGACAGGCTCAAGATGAAATTGGTTTGTTTCCTAGCTCATGAAACTCCCTTCTCTCCTTCCTGCAGGAGCAGATGGAGACCTTGAACCTGAATCCTTGCACATGGTAAGATGTGTGTTCAAGTGGAGAAGCCACTGTCCATTCCCACGTCACCTTTCAATGACTACAGACTTGTGGTCAAGCAAGCCAGTGACACTGTGCAATAAACTCTTATAAATCTATACACTAAACTCCTACAATGGGGGGGGGGGACTGAAGATAATTATATCTATACACAACAGACTACTACTTACCCCCCCAAAATGAAATGATATGATGATCTCTTTTAATACATCCAGGATGGAATTCAAAGGAATAATGTTGTGATAAGCCAGAAGTAGGACAAATACCAGATGATCACTCACAGCTGCAGTAAATCCTGATAAACCTTATCTGACAATGCTAAATGCTTAACAAAAAAGAAGTGTTTTATACTATTAAATGCATATCACTAAGTTGTTTTATATTGCATTCTAATTATCAGAGTGAGATATCTTCTACTAATCTAATTGTCTATGCAATTTGTTTCTTTTTTGTTGTAGTTGTAGCTTCCCTGATTCAGAATAGTTTCAGATAGTAAGACAGAAACAGGCACAGTGTGAGACTAACTATTCCTTCCCTGTGGTGGGGACTGGGTTGCGACCTGAGTCTTGTCCATGACAAAGCTAGTGGAGTGAATGATACCAGCGAACTATCATTTTTTTTGTGCTTCCAGGGTAGTTGCTGGGACTCGGTGCCTGCGCTATGAATCCACTGCTCCTGGAGGCCATTTTTCCCATATTGTTGCCCCTGTTGTTGTGCTTGTTGTAGTTGCTATTGTTGTCATAGCTGTTGTCATTGTTGGATAGGACAGAGAGAAATGGAGAGAGGAGGGGAAGACAGAGAGGAGAGAAAGATCAACACCTACAGACCTGCTTCACAGCTTGAAAAACAACCTCCTGCAGGTGGGGAGCCTGGGGCTCTAATCATAAGCGGGCCCTTGTACTTTGCACCATGTGCACTAAACCCACTGTGCTACTGTCCGACTCCCTTTTTAAAAGTATTTTTTCTTTCTTTTTAAAATCTTCTATATATTTGTTATTATATAGAGAGAATCTGAAAGAGGAGAGGGATATTGTGAGGGAAAGAGACAGAGAGACACTTGCAAAACTGCTTTACCATTCATGAAGCTTTTCCCCCTGCACTTGGGGACCAGGGGCTCAAACCCAGATCTTTGCACACTGTAGTGTGTGCGCTTCACTAGGTATGCCACTGCCCGATCCGCAAAAGTATTTTCAATGTCAAAGAACTCACATGAACCTGTTTTTTTTTCTTTTCTTTATTTTTTATTTATAAAAAAGTGTTGGCCTATTTACATAATCATTGTTTTGTCTGACATCCGCCCTGTCTGCAGGCCACTGGTTTAATCACCATTGGTTCACACTCTCTTTTCGCTTTGCCCCCTCTCCTAGTCACACCCTGTTTTCCACCTTTTAATCCCCACTATTTTGTACTCTTTTTCGCTCCACCCCCTCTCCTAGTCACAGCCTGTTTTCCACCCTACCACTTCCTTCCTGGAAACTATAAATGCAGATTCTTTTCTCAATAAACATTGCACTGCTTCCCAGCTCAGCCATGAGTCCCTGGTCATCTGCGTCCCGTGAAGCTAGCCTGGCATCTGACACCCAAACAGGGACTGGCAAAAAAGGAAGCACTGACTAAACCATAGGCTAAGAGGGGTACAACTCCACACAATTCCCACCACCAGAACTCCGTATCCCATCCCCTCCCCTGATAGCTTTCCTATTGTTTATCCCTCTGGGAGTATGGACCAAGGGATATTATGGGATGCATAAGGTGGAAGGTCTGGCTTCTTCAACTGCTTCCCCACTGAACATGGGCATTAGCACGTGGATCCATACTCCCAGTCTGTCTCTCTCTTTCCCTAGTGGGGCAGGACTCTGGGGAAGCGGGACTCCAAGACACATTGGTGGGGTCATCTGCCCAGGGGAATAGAGTTGGCATCATGCAAGCATCTGGAACCTGATGGCTGAAAAGAGAGTCAACATATAAAGCAGAACAAATAGTTGATTAATCATGAAACTAAAGGCTGGAATGTTGCAGACGAAGATTTGGGATCTCCAATTTTGGAATCGGCTAGTAGGCCTATTTCAGTTATATTCCAAAGGGCCCATGAATAGACTAATTTTTACCCCATCGCTTAGGTGTTATGGCATCTTTCCCTTATTCTTTCTGTTGCTATTGGTCGTAAAGCTGAAAAACATACACATATATCCATACATGTGGCATATGTATGGAGAAATGAAAAAAGCAGTCTATTAAGACACCTGTCCAGGTGAAGTCTCAAACCCCAAGGTTTAAGTTTTATGCACATTTGAGAAGGAGAATCTCGAGCAAGAATAAAGAAACAGAAATATTAAAAATGTCCATGGAAAATACATTTTTATGGGATGCTGACAGAGTACAAGGCTCCAATGTAAAGGAAATCTACATATCATCCAACAAATGAAGAAGAAGACTTGATAAGGGCAAATCTTTTCCTGAATTCAAACATTCATAAATATTTGTCTGAATTTATTTTTTTCTAAACTGTCTACTCTTTATGGTCTTATGAAAAGAGAAGATGGTTTAATATAAACAGCCATTGATTCTGATACTTGCCAATGTCATTGATAATATGCTTATTATCTCAATGATTCCAAAGTCCAAGGTTTTCTTTGTAATTATCTGAGATCAATACTGTGTTGAGGATACTTTAGTATGTCTTAGAGTAGGGACAGAAAATATAGGTAGTTCAATTACTGAAACAGTTTTAGAGATTCGCAGGGGGGACTTTAAAAAAAATTAATAATCTTTATTTTTATTTATTTATTGGATAGAGACAGCCAGAAATCAAGAAGGAAGGGGAAGATAAGGAGAGAGACAGACCCCTGCAGCTCTGCTTCACCACTTATGAAGCTTTCCTCCCTGCAGGTGGGGACCAGGGGCTCGAACCTGGGACCTCACACACAATAACATATGTGCTCAACCAGGTGTACCACCACCTGGTCCCCAGGGGAGACTTTTAACCCAGTTTCAATCAGAAGATAAGTGGAAAATCTATTGTGTAACTTCTTCTAGCGTTTGCCCTTCTTCCGTAGCCAGTCAAAAGCGTCAGGTTGAGCCTGATGTAAATTTTCGAGACCTCCTTTGAATCTGGAGAGGTGGCAGTCGTTGACTATGTGGGTCATAGTCTGTCTGGAGCCGCAGGGGCAGTTCGGGTCGTCTCTGGCTCCCCAGCGATGGAACATAGCGGTGCACCAGCCATGGCCTCTTCGATAGCTATTGAGGAGGGCCCATTCATAACGTGCTAGGTCAAAGCCGGGTTGATGCTTGCAGGGGTCTGTGATGAGGTGTTTGTTCTTTACCTCAGCTGACTGCCAACTCTGTTTCCAAGAGTCTGGAACAGAGAAGTTCAGTGTAGGCGTAGGGGACCAGATTGGATGACAAGACGTCAAGCGTTGGACAGGGTGGGCGAAGATATCCGCGTATATTGGCAGGTCCGGTCGAGCGTAGACGTGGGAAATGAACTTAGATGATGCCGCATCCCGACGAATATCTGGCGGGGCGATGTTGCTAAGAACTGGCAGCCATGGAACCGGGGTGGAACAGATGGTTCCAGAAATTATCCTCATGGAGGAATATAATTTGGAATCAACCAAGTGGACATGGGGGCTACGGAACCATACTGGGGCACAGTATTCTGCAGTGGAATAGCATAACGCCAGAGAGGATGATCGTAGTGTGGAAGCACTCGCGCCCCATGAGGAGCTGGCCAGTCTTGCAATGATGTTATTCCTCGCGCTCACCTTTGCTGCAGTTTTTATGAGATGTTGGTGAAATGACAGGGTGTGATCGAGAGTAACGCCAAGATAGACTGGCTGTGCTTCATGCCGGATTCTCGTATCGCCAAGCTGAACATTAAGCTCAAGCGAGGCCGAGGCATGGTGTAGATGGAAAACAGATGATACCGTTTTTGAAGTGCTAGGGATTAGTCACCATTTTTTACAGTAATCAGATATCAGAGAAATGTCTTTCATGAGTATTTGCTCGAGGATGTCAAACTTGGATGCCTGAGTTGCACAGCAGATGTCATCAGCATAGATGAACTTCCTTGAAGAAGTTTCTGGGAGGTCATTGATGTAAATATTAAATAGCGTAGGAGCCAGAACAGAGCCCTGGGGAAGGCCACTTGAGACAAGTCTCCATCTGCTAGACTTGTCACCCAGATGCACCCGGAATCTTCTGTTTTGGAGAAGAAACGATATAGTGTTGGCCACCCATGGAGGCAGGCATCTTGAGATCTTGACTAGGAGACCATGGTGCCAGATGGTGTCATAGGCTGCTGTGAGATCAACAAAGACAGCACCCGTCTTTAAATTCTTCCGGAATCCATTTTCAATGTAAGTTGAGAGGGGCAGGACTTGTTAGCAGGTAGATCTTCCTTGGCGGAAACCAGCTTGGGTGGGTGATAGGAATTTCTCTGTAAGAGAAAATTTTTTTTTATTGTGTAACTAACACATAGTTTCAGGAAAGGAAAAGCAACTTGAATTCATCTCCATTACTCAAACAGATTTGGAAGATGATAACAATTTATAAAGAAAGTTTGTTTTGATTTTTTGCTTTTATGTCTCAGTTTACAGGTAACAGAACTTTAAATTTTGGGATGCATTGGATCGACCTTCTCGTGGTGCATCCCGTGAGTACCCATTCATTGGGGAAACTGACGATCCTTCCTAGCCGACTGAATCCACATGGATCCCAGTCACTTTCAAAGCCAGCAACAAGCAGCTCCTGACAGCTTTCAACCTGATGCTGTTGACTGGCTATGGAAGAAGGGCAAACGCTAGAAGAAGAAGGATCCTGCTGGTTCAAGCTGCTAGTCCCCACCTGCCGGGCTAGTGTGAGGGGTGTTTCTTCCTGGGCACGTGCTCTCTGGGTTGGAGAGAACTCAACTGGAGCCAATCTGGGCTGCTGCTTACTCAGCAACGCAGGAGAGAGACTAGGAACTCATGGTGGAGCAGGAATGCAATGCCTTTATTGATCAGAGACAACGCCTTTATACATATCTTTAACCGGAAGTGTTAAGTGGATAAAGGAAATGGCTAGGAGAGGGGGTGGAGAAAAGAACACAAAGGTATCAAGCTTCCATAGCAGCTGTTGCAAAATTTCTAACCAGTGGGATTAACCAATACACTGCAGGCAGGGCAGGTCTCAGGCAAAGAATGATTATGTAAATAGACCACAGCATCAGTGATGGAGCAGAGCAGGGGGGCTGTTCAACACCAACCTGTAGGTGGGGAGCTTCACAAATGATGAAGAGGGCCTGCAGGTGTTTCACTCCCTCTTTGCTTTCTCCTCTTAATGATTCTCTATCCTATCAAGTAAAAAAGAGAGAAAACGTTTTTTTTAAAAAAAATAGCCACAGAGAGTGGTACATTTGTTGTGCTGACCGCATGCCCTAGTAATAACCCTGGTGGCAAATGATAAGATAAGATAAGATAAAATGGCAAGGAAAAATGTATGTGTCTAGGAAAAACAGAAATGAGGTTACTGAATTAGTCTCCAGTCATATCATCTGGTATTTATCTTTGCCCTGGCTTATCTTACTTTTAAAAAGAAAGTAGTGGGAGTCGGGCTGTAGCGCAGCGGGTTAAGAGCAGGTGGCATAAAGCACAAGGACTGGCATAAGGATCCCGGTTCGAAACCCGGCTCCCCACCTGCAGGGGAGTCGCTTCCCAGGCGGTGAAGCAGGTCTGCAGGTGTCTGTCTTTCTCTCCTCCTCTCTGTCTTCCCCTCCTCTCTGTCTTCCCCTCCTCCATTTCTCTCTGTCCTATCCAACAATGACAACAACAATAATAACTACAACAATAAAACAACAAGGGCAACAAAAAGGAATAAATAAATAAAATAAATATTTAAAAAATTTAAAAAAAAGAAAGTAGTATAACTGTTCAACAATTTGTTTAGCTTTGTATGTTAACTCTCTTTTCAGCCACCAGGTT